>NC_056730.1:173752332-174052332 GCF_019279795.1 Protopterus annectens | reverse complement strand
CATATAGATATGATTTTAAGGCATCCCAAACATAAACAATGGAGACTTCAGGAGTATTATTTATGTCTAAAAATGTTTTACTTCTGAAAGTATATATTCTTTATCGTCTTTTAGTTGAGTTAAGTATGCTGGTATCCTTTTGATCTGAACATTATGAGTATTTTTATCATGAATTCAAAAACAATTGAATTATGATCAGATATAGGACATGAAATGATTTTGGAATTAATTAAATCTGTTACCATCTGGTTAGAAATAAAGACCCTATCTATTTTTGAATAAGTTTTGTATCTGTTAGAAAAAAGGTGTATGGTAATGAATTTGAATCTATCTGATTATTAATATCATTCATATGATAAGAATTAGCAAAATCATTTAAATGTTTTGCATTAGATGTAATTCTTCTTTTCCTATAGTGGTAGTATCACTTTCATGTAGTATACAATTAAAGTCACCAGCTAAAATAATATCTCCTATAGAGAATGATATGATCTTATCAAGATGATGTTTCACTGTATTAATACCAATTCCAGGTATCCAATATACATTAATTAAAGTGTAAGTCTTCCCATTAATTTGTATTGTAACCATACAAAACATTCCTTTGTCATCCTGATAAGACTTAATGGTTTTAGGAATGGGCATACTTTTATTCCATAAAATAGCCACTCCTCTTTTTTTCTGAGTGTGCTCTGAACTAACCAGTACTGTATATTTGTTTGTGGTTAGTTTATCAATATCTTTTTTCAAGAGATGGGTTTCTTGCAGGAAGACTAAGTTGACCTTATGTAAATTAATGTATCTTATTAGGCTTGCCCTTTTACATGGATTATTCAATCCATTAATGTTTAAAGAAATTCCTTTTAAAGATGTCATTTGGCATTTTTAAAACTTAAGAATCTTATAATCAAAATAACAAATAACAAGATAAGTAATGTTACATCTCCTCCTTTAGGTGTACCTTTAAATATAGCTGTATTTATTGAATCTCTTATGGGATTTCGTATAGGATTCAATTTTGTTTGTAGTGACAATTAATGTACAAAATATATTGTGGATGTCAAAACTATATACAAATAACAATGAACATAATATAACGATTAAACCTTGCATCCAGCCTGGAGTTATAAACTCCAACTTAGAGTAGTATTTACCACTCAAGTTAACCCCCTACCCTAAGCAGCAGTACCTCAGCTACCACCTTATCAATTTAATACTAGTTATATTTAACTGAGGTTAACAGTTTTCAATTCAATTATCTAGCAAGACAAGACTACACATTTGGTAAAACAGCATCATATAAACTAAAATAAAACTTTTTTTTTTAAAAAAAAACTGTTCATACTACTGTATACATCCATGTAATATAAAACACGTGTATTCAAATAACATTCAAATATTCTTGATGTTCAAGAGAAGAGAAAAATAAGTTCTAACATTCATTTAAATCAAAAACTTTGGCTAATATGATTCAAACATTACATATATTAAGATGCATCTATTTTCTGTCATGTAAATGCAATTAACAGCTTCCAAAAAAAACCTTGAATTGCTTGTATATGAGCATTTACTCAAACTCATTATTGTCAATAGAATAAAATATTGTATTCATAGAAATTGGTATAAATCATACTGCATAGTTATGCAGATTCTCAGAAACACTTATATACATATATACATACACACACACACACACACACACACACATATATATATATATATATATATATATATATATATATACACACACACACACATACACACACACATATATATATATATATATATATATATACACACACACACACACACACACACACACACACACACACACACACACACACACACACACATATATATATATAAATAAATATATATATATATATATATACATACATACACACACACACACATACACATATACATATATATATATATATATATATATATATATATATATATATATATACACACACACACACACACACACACACACACACACACACACACACACACACACACACACACACACACACACATATATATATATATATATATATATATATATATATATATATATATATATCTGATCTCACTGAGTTGTGTCCTTGCCGAGCACTATCTTACTTGCTGTCCCTACAATAAATCTGTCTGCTTTATACAAAATAATGCACAGCAAACACATTTTAGTAACCAGATTTTACAACCATGCTATACTACTGCTTTAAAATATATCACATGACAATTTCTTCCAGAATAGAGTTATAAAATTATTTATGCTTGTCAATCAGATGAATTAAATGAGTTATAGTAATGTATATGTTTGGAACATAAGTTTTAACACAGATTATTAAGCTGCTGTTAAGTAGATTTTCAAAAACACTTGAATAAATGTTTCATTTTCTATGCCTTCTAAAATAAGACATTTACTTACTACAAGAAACTGTATCATTTAAACTCATTATAACTGACATATTTTATGAATTATAACATAGATATTTAAGTAATTATATAAAATAACTCACATTTAGATGTTAAAGAGTTCATTTTCCTTCACATAGTCGCATTTGTATCATTTCTATTTCCTGGTAGAGTGACATTCCTGAATCTGTGATGTGTCAGTGTGATATCTAGGTCAAAGGTGAGACTGGCAGCTTTCAGCTTCTCTGTGAGAATTCTGAGAGTTGAAGCTTTTGAAGTAGCTCATGGACACTGTGCATGAGACAGCCCACATCCCAGATTGTCTCTCAACATTTTGGCAGGAAACTTATTAAAAACTAGTGACAAACATTCATTTAGCAGTGTAAATGCATCTAAACATGACAAAACCTTCACAATGTATTTTACAGGTTATTACAGCCTCTATGTAAGTGAAATTAAGCCCAAAATTATTAAGTAATAAAACTCAATATTTTTGTCCCAACTCAATTTTTATGCAAATCTTATTATTTATTGTGTCTATATGATCAAAAGCATTTCTATATATTAATAAAGAAAAGAAAAAGAGAGTAGAAAGTAAAAGGGTGTAAGGCAGAAATAAAAAAAATGTAAGAGAAAACTATAAGAAGTATATACAATGGAATATTACTTGCTGTTTATATTAAGAGAGTTAAAATAAAACATATTATTTACTATTATTTAGTTCTAATTATTATTAGTTAAATCATGACAGATTATTTACAAACAAGCATAAGCAGTATAATCAAGAAAGTATAATTAGGAATAGCATTTGAAGAACATATAAACTTTTTACAAGGAATAAATATGTTATTATTCTATTAATCATATTTTCATTACTCTTCTCTCCCTGCCCTCCCCCACCCTTTACCCACTACATAATCTAAATAGAATGTCATTGTTTAAACAAAGAAAAGAAGAAAAGGAGAAGAAGAAAAAAAAAAGATAAAGAAAAAAATGTATCCAATTACTAACCTTACTTCTCCTTTTCAGAAGGAGAAACAAGTTGAATCACAGCTTGCCATTAAATCTCCAGATATTTTGAGTAGTTATGAAACAAAACATTTCTTTGCACACAGAGAATAACTTTGATTAAATCTTTTTCAAAATATTTGTGGCTTCTTGGAAATGCAGGTACTATATGTAAAAAGATTAATAATGAAATAAAATGATGAGAGAAAAAAAAACATAGAACAAATCATTTGTTTTTTAGTCTCTTCTTCTTCTCTGAAGTCTTCCACGAAGTTTCAGTTGCCAGTCTCTTTAATGAAGGACTAGCCCATTCCATTTCTTTTATTTTATCCAAAATCTTATTTTTTTTGATAAACAGTAAAGCAGAGTCTAAGTCATCGAAAATTTTAGGACCATCAGGAAGGAAGATTTTAAGCTTGGCAGGAAACAGAAGGTATGTTTTAAACTGTGCTTTTTAAGCTCCCTTATTAGTGGCAGAAAAACTTTTCTTTTAGCTATTACCATGGAAGAATAGTCATTGTCAAAACGCACAGTTGTCTCATTAATCTTAACAGGAGCTTTAGCCCAAGCAGATTTAAGAACCATCTCTTTATCAAAAGATGATAGAAATCTAACTATAACTGATCTAGGATAGTTTTTGTTAGAGTTAGTATTAGCTATAGATCTATGTGCTCTTCGATACCAAAAGAGAATGCTTCTGGTAAGTCTAAAGTTTTAGGGAGCCATGTTGTTAAAAAAGAAGTAATATTGTTACCTTCAATATTTTCTGGCAGTCCAAAAATCCTAATGCTATTGCGCCTAGATCTATTTTCCAGGTCATCCAGCTTTGTTTGTAAATGTGTATTTTGTTTCAGGAGAAACTCAATGTTGATTTCCTCTTCTTGTATTCTATTTTCCATGTCATTCACAGCTTCTTCTATGCCTGTCATCTGGATCTTCTGTTGTTGCAGGTCTATATGTAACAAGTCTATTTGTTTTGTAGTTTTTTCTATGAAGGTGTCTATTTTAGTATCCATTTTATCCATCTTGGCAGTAAGTTGCTGGATTATAATTATCAGAGACTGAAGTTCTTTCTTGATGCTGGAGTCTTGAGAATTTGTCTTACTGGAACTCATTTCAGACTGATAAACTGACAGGAAAATTTCCAAAGTGATTTCTGACAGGAATATTGTTAAGATTTCCTTTCTTTTTTAGATATAGTTCAAGAACTATATAAAACAAACATATTTAGAAAGAAAATTACTTCAAAAATTAATTTTTTAAGTAATTAATTCCTGTCAGTGTAATGAAATTGGTGGAGCTGAAGAAATCTGCTGCTATCCTGTGTTCATCCTTGGCCATGCCCCCCTATAGAAGGCTTTGAGGATGGACTGAGACAGGTTTGCCTTCTTCAGTTTCTGCAGAAACTGCAGACATTATTGCGTGGCTAATATGAGTTGACCAGAATAGGTCATCTGAGGTGTGCATTCCCAAGAACTTGGTGTTTATGACTCTTTTCACTGCCAGCCCCTTAATTTCCAGAGGTTGATATATCTCCTGAGTCCCCCTGAAGTCCATTATTAATTCTTTGGTCTTGCTTACATGTAAGGCCAGATTGTTGCTGTCACATCAGAATATCAGATCCTCCACTTCATACCTGTAGGGTATTTTTTCACCATTTTTGATAAGACCTGTGACAGTGGTATCATCTGCGAAGTTGATGATTTTGTTGGATTCATGCTTGGCTATGCAGTCATGCATCAACAATGTGAACAGCAGAGGACTCAGGACACAGCCCTGAAGGATACCCATGCATACCTCTCAACCTCTTAGTGCAAGTAATCTAGACAAAGCCAGACAAAAAGGGGGGGCAAAGGCCCAAAAATAGGGACATATTTTAAATATTGCTGTTAAAAACTTAGAAAGTTGCTAGAGTAACATGATTTGTTTTAACATATATTTTCTGAAAGATTTGAAGTCTGAAATTCAAATGTATGATGTTAAGTTGTCAATCTCGCCTTCATTCTTGCTTGATGGGTTTGGAGCCGATCCTCGGCTCCGACTCGGCACTTGCTAAGCTCGAGAGTCACTTTTACCAGCTCGAGGCAGCCCCATATCCCATCATGCAAGGCGGTAAGTACCCAGATCTCGTTTGCCGCTTCGCTGATGAGGTAATCCTTTTACCATCTCCTGGTAAGTGTTTATTATTATACATTTAGTCACCCCATTCCAAACATTTCTCTCTTTCTATAATTTTCTTTTATTGTTAAGATACTTGTAAAGGTTTTTCTGACTAAGTTTACCTTTCCCTAGTTTATATTTTTAGTCAGGCCTTCATTCCCTCCCACCCCCCCCACCTACTGTTAGGGTGTGTGTGTGTGATTTTAGTTATACCTTAACTTTAATCGTTCTGATTCGGGACTGTGTGTGTTTTTTGTGTTTGGGATAGCACTATGTCCAAAGAACAGAGGGTCTCAGGCTTCAAGAAGTGTGACTCGTGCTGTCAGAAGATGTCTCTGACAGACGGTCACACTTCTTGTATATACTGCCTGGGACCTCTCCACCTGCAGGACTCCTGTGCAATTTGTCACTCTTTTAGCCAGAGAGTCCTGCAGGAAAGGAGAAATAAACTTATGTTAAGAGGACTTCTTAAACCGGAGGGCTCCCCGGCAAAATCGGCTCCGGGTAAGCCCTCTAAGACTACCAAGGCGCAGGTTTCTGTACCTAAGCCTTCGGCCTTGGCTCCATCTCCTTCGGAGTTGAGATCGGCTCCGGCTGGAGCCGATCTTAGCTTAGAGAAATCTTCGGCACCGATGGCTATCGGTGCCGATACTTTGAAGGTCACTTTGGTGTTTGCTCCGACTGGCTCTGACATCCATGTGGCTCAGGCTTCGGTGTCGGCACCGACCGGCTCCGACACCATGATTTACTTGCCTGTATCGGCTCCGGCTGGAGCCGATACATCTATACCTACACTCGGAGCCGATAAGTTATCGGCTCCGTCTGGATCCGTGGTTTCTTCGGCTCCGATGGTTCCTTCGAGGAAGAGGTCCAGGTCTCCCTCTTTGGAACCGATACTGTCGGCTCCGGCCTCACCTCTTCTTTCGGAGCGGAGCCATCGGAGCCGATTATCTAGGTCTTCCAGGTTGTCAGACTATGATTTAGAGAGGGTGGTAAGCAGATTGTTAAAATCACAGGCACTAGCCCAAATGCTTCATAGTCCGTCTCAACAGATGACTATTAATCCACACCCTCTTCAAGTTCCTCCTTCGACTCTACCCCAGAGTTTGGAGCTGGAGTCTACGGGAATAGTTACTGCTATGGCTGAGGGCCAGATACCCCCCCTTCTGCGCCTTATCTCCTCCTCGAGACCTTCCTTGGAGGGATTTGGTGGCCGGGCTTCCCTGGTCTGCTCCGAGGGGGTGAGTGGCATTGGACCCTTGTCCGACCCCGCTCTTCCCCTTGGAGCTTCGGCCTTGGTGAGCTCGGCTCCGACATCTGCCTCAGAGCCTTCCCTTTCGGTGGGCTCGGGAGTCCCAGTTTCTTCGGAACGGGTTCTCTCGGATCTCCTTGGGAGGGGAGCCTTCGAGGTGATGAGGAGTGTGCTGGCCCCTGGGCTCAGTCAGCAGTCTATTCCTTTAGCTCCTCCCTCTACAGTGCCTGTTGATATCTCTTCCCGCTCTCTTGCTCCCGGACCGAGAGATCCACCGCCTCAGGTTTCCCCACTGGGAGGAACCCCCTCTTCCGAGGGTTCTCCTGATCTGTCAGGAGATCCTCCGCGCAAGAGGACTTGTAAGAGGAAGCATCTGGACTCCCCTGAGTCTACTACTTCGGATACCGACTTAGATGAGTTGGAGGGGTCCCCAAGATCCCCCTCTGAGGATGTCTCTTTTTCAGACATCCTAGAACTCCTGAAACAGAGGGGAAACTGGCCCTCCATAAATCCCTCCGAGGATGAGTCGGTATACCTAGAGGCGTTTGGTTCTCGACCCTCCACCTCCTGGTTGTCTCCACCTTTTGACCCCCTTATGCAGGTAATCGCTCGAAAGGCTTGGGCTTCTCCTGATTCCGTAGAGCCAGTTCCCAGGAGGCCTTCTAAATTTATTACAGCCCCTTCCGAACAGCAATTCCTTACAAAAGGTGTCCCTGTTGATGCCATGGTGGTGGCGGCCGCCACTAAAAAGGAACTTGCAGATCCTTCCGTACCGGTCCATCCTCCTAACAAGGATTCCAGGACTATGGACAGGTATGGTAAGCGGATGTTCTCCTCAGCGACCTTTGCCATGCATTCGCTGAATTATTTGTGTCACTTCAGCAGACTCCAAAGGGACATCCTTAAAGAACTAGGTGAACTAGTACAGGATCCTGCAGCTCCGGGGGCACAAGACAAGATTGCTTCCCAGCTAGGAATCCTTAATTCCATAACCAACTCCTCCATGCGACTGATTTCGTATGCAGCAGATGGAGCGAGTAGAGCCGCAGGTACAGGAGTGGCTCTGAGATGTCAATCCTGGATGCGGCTATGTAATTTTGCAGATCCCTTCAAGGCGTCCTTCACAAACTCTCCCTTTGATGGGTCAACTTTGTTTGGTCCTCAAGTGAAGGATACTTTGACCAGGTGTGAGCAAGACGGCAAGACTCTTTCTGCCGTAGGAGTCCATTTTTCCACCCCTTCTAGACCTTACCCCAAAGGACAGAAGGATGGAAAGATGTGGTTCCGCAAATCCCAAGGAGTCATGCTGGATACACGTGGTCAGTTTACCCCTAGAGGCAGAGGGGGTAATAATAACAGACGCCGCCCTAGAGGCAGAGAGGGTCCACAAAACCAGGGAAGCAGAGAATCACTCTCTGACAAGCCCTTCCAGCATCCCTGAGGTGTTGCCCGACTGTCCATCCTTGGAGGCAGTCGGGGGAAGATTATTGCTGTACCCACAAGCCTGGCGTTCCCTCTCACAAGACAGATGGGTACAGTCGATCATATCCGAGGGTTACAAAATTCCTTTCGAGGAAAGTCCCTTCACTCACAAAAATTCCCTTCCAGATGTGCCACCCGGTCTAAGGGAAATTGCAAAGTTAGAAGTATTAAAGCTTCTACACAAAAGGGCCATTCAGCCAGTTACAACAGACCATTCAGAGCCCGGAATCTACTCAAGGTTCTTTTTGGTCCCCAAAAGACGGGAGATTGGAGACCAATATTGGACCTCAGCAGACTCAACAAGTCTGTGAAAAAGACGAGATTTCGAATGGTCACACTTCAGTCAATTTTGCCCTTCCTGGGCAAAGACAACTGGATGTGCTCAATAGACCTTCAGGATGCGTACTATCACATAAAAATTCACAGACGCTCCAGAAGGTTTCTCCGCTTTCGGCTGGGGTCCAGTCATTTTCAATTCAGAGCCCTGCCCTTTGGTCTCACTACAGCCCCCAGAGTGTTCACCAAATGCATGGCAGTGGCCAGGCTCACCTTAGACGTCAAGGATTCCAGGTGTTTCCGTATCTCGACGACTGGCTCCTTTCAGCCACCACCAGGCATCAACTTCTCCAAGCCAGGGATTACACCCTAAATCTCTGCACTCAGTTAGGAATTTCGATCAACTACGAAAAATCCTCCTTGTTGCCCTGCCAGTCTATTACTTTCATAGGCGCAAATTTAGACACTGTTTGGATGTCAGCAACCCTCACAGACCAAAGAATCTCAGATATCCAAAGTCACGTGTGGATCATACTTGCCAGCAAAAAGGTGCAAGCCAGACTGGTCCTGAAAGTGTTGGGCCTCATGGCAGCGGCCATTACTCTTCTTCCCTTGGCCCGCTTTTACATGCGTCTCCTTCAATGGATGTTGTTCACCCAGTGGTCTTACCAACAACTTCCCATGCTTCACCAAATCCTGGTCACACAAGCTTGCAAAAACCACCTATCCTGGTGGATTTCTTCTCCCCAGATTCATCAGGGCAGACCCTTTGTATTCCCGGCCCCGGTAGCCACAGTCACTATGGATGCCTCCCTGATCGGGTGGGGGGGTCATTATCAGGGCAGGATGGTTCATGGGACGTGGCAACCGTTCAAATACCACCTGCACATAAATGTCCTAGAGATGAGAGCAGTGCTTTTAACGTTGCAAGCCCTCAGCGACTTTCTTCCCTTGGGAACAATTGCAGTTAACACGGACAACATGTCTGTAGTATGGTATATCAACAAGCAGGGCGGAACCAAGTCCTACCCCTTGTGTCGAGAAGCTCTCAGACTTTGGCAATGGGCGATCTCCTCTCATCGGTTTCTGGTAGCAACGCATATCCCTGGGAAAACCAACATTTTAGCGGACAGATTGAGCAGAGCTATTCTCATGCCTCACGAGTGGTCTCTCAAACAATCTATAGTGGAGGAGATTTTTCTAGAATGGGGCCGCCCATGTTGCGATCTTTTTGCTACTCCCCAAAACAGCAAATGCCCAGACTTCTTCTCTCTCTTCCCACTGCCAGGCCATCCCCCCAGAGACGCTCTTACCCAAGATTGGCCCCAGGGACTTCTTTATGCCTTTCCTTCCTTTCCATTGATTCCACAAGTACTCCAGAAAGCCACCGTTTTGAGAGCCAAAATGATTCTCATTGCCCCCAATTGGCCTCGACAAATTTGGTTTCCGTTCCTCCATCGTCACATCTTGGTGCAGCCGTAGCATCTGGACCCAGTGCCAGACTTTCTGATCCACCAATCGGGTCAGCTGCATCGGTCCATTCCTTCTGTCAACCTCACAGCTTGGTTGCTCCACTTCCTTCCTTAGCCAGGCTTCCTATGATCTCTAACCCGGTTAGGGATATCATAGTGGCTTCCCTTAAATCCTCTACTAGAAGGATTTATACCAGCAAGTGGAAACGCTTCTCTTTTTGGGCAAAATCAAAGAATATAGATCCCTTTACTGCCCCTGTGCATGCAGTTTTAGATTTTTTAGCGGAAATCTTTCACTCGGGCTCTTCATCTTCCACGGTCAAAGTTCAGTTGGCTGCTATCTCGAACTTTCATGTCGGGTTTGCAGATCACAACATTATGTCCCACAGGCTTTGTAGAGCTTTTCTAAAAGGGATTTTTCTCCTTAAACCTCCTGTCAGGATTCCTCCTCCTCAATGGGACCTAAATCTAGTGCTGACATCCTTAATTCTTCCTCCCTTCGAGCCAGCTGTTTCATGTTCACTGAAGTTTCTTTCATGGAAAACACTCTTCCTTGTCGCTATTACCTCGGCCAGGAGAGTGTCAGAACTTCATGCCCTCTCTGTTCGTCCCCCTTATTTGGTCTTCCACAAGGACAGGGTATCCTTGAGAACTAATCCATCCTTTTTGCCCAAGGTGGCTTCGAAAACAAATTTGAACCAATCTATTGATCTCCCTGTATTTTTCCGTAATTACTCCAACAGATTGGAACAAAAATTACATTATCTTGATGTTCACCGCCAACTCAGATATTATTTGGACAGAACAAAACAATTCAGGAAATCCGATCAGCTCTTTCTTTCTTATGCTGTAAATAAGAAAGGCCTTACTGTTTCCAAAGTGACCTTATCTAGATGGCTTTCGTCCACCATCTCCGAAATCTATCAGCTCAGGGGCAAACAGCTGTGCTCAAAACCAAAAGCGCAGAAGTTTAGCCACTTCCACAGCCTTTCAGGCTAGACTCCCTATAGACACTATCTGTGCAGCAGCCACTTGGGCCACTCCTCATACCTTTGTTTCTCACTACAAATTGGATTTGGCCTCCAGGGATAGAGCCAGTTTTGGTTCTATGATTCTCAAGAGTCTGTTCCATTGAGCCACCCAGGATAGAGGTGCTAGGGACGCGGTCCCATCAAGCAAAAATGAAGGCGAGATTGACAACTTAACATTGAGAAGTTATGTACCTACCATAACGTTCCATGTTAGTTGTCTTCTCTCGCCTTCTTTCTTGCGACCCTCCCTCCTACCCCCTTGCCTGGATAGACCTTGATCTCCCTTGTTTAGAAGATTGCTTCTTTAGGCACCAGTTAGTTATCTGGTTCCCATTACAGCCCTTCCTTTAGGCTAATTGCTTTCTTTCCTCTATGGAAAGTTTTTTGTGCTAGGTGTTTTTCCCTATAGGTACCAAACGAGATCTGGGTACTTACCGCCTTGCATCATGGGATATGGGGCTGCCTCAAGCTGGTAAAAGTGACTCTCGAGCTTAGCAAGTGCAGTGGAGCCGAGGATCGGCTCCGAACCCATCAAGCAAGAAAGAAGGCGAGAGAAGACAACTAACATGGAACGTTATGGTAGGTACATAACTTCTCATTATTATTTAGTAACTTCGTCAGATCTTCCCAATGATTTGCCAGAAAACCAGAAATATTATGAGGAACAGAGCAAAAATATGAGCCAAAAATCTGAAAATTCTGCGAAGATCTGTACAGTTGAGAGGTATGCACCCATGCTCAATGTAGTACTGATTGAACTGTTATTTCCCACACATACTTTTTGGGGTCTGTTGATGAGAAATTCCAGTATCCAGTTACATAATGGGGTGTTGATGCCTAAATGGATCAGCTTCAATATCAGATGTTGGTCGATGACAGTGTTAAAGGCGGAACTAAAATCTATGAACAGCATTCTGACATAGCAATTATTGTTCTCTAAATGGGCCAAGGATTCATGAAGTCCTATAGCTATTGCATCAGCCATGCAGCAGTTAGATCTATAAGCAAACTGTAACGTATCCAGTTTTGCAGGTAGAATTGAAGAGATATGGTTCTTGCTCAACCTGTCAAAGCACTTCATTACTGTTGATGTAAGAGCAACTGGCCAGTAATCATTTAGGCCTGTCAGCTGGGATTTCTTGTATATTTGGTATATTCTGTGACAAAATAAATAACTAGTTATAATTACTCTTCAAGTTTGATCTTAACCTATATTCATTATCAGTATTCTGGGATAATACCTCTATTTTATTCCATTCACAATCTTCAAAAAATGTTTCCTTAACTACATCAGTAGAATAATTAAAAACAGCTGCATTAAATCACTTGTTTCACCAATAGAATTGTTCCACTTAGTGCTCTCTTTTCACATAAAAACTCCCCTGTGGTAGAGTTTCAGTACATGTTGTCGGTAAGACAACTATTACTATTCAAAAATGTATGTGCTGCAGTATCATTTCTATGTAGTTTTACATTAATCTTTTTATTCACACTCCATTACTCCAATTTCAGGAAACAAATATATTGTCTATTAACATGCTTAGAAATTTTAATACCAAATGCTTTATTTATTTTCTCATAAAATTTATGTTATTCATCAGTTGTTCCTTTACATATGAACAACAAAGTGTCGATATATGTATAATGCTAAACTACATCATAGGTTCACAAATTAGTACTAGGCTAACTGCCGATGTGGGCCATTTTAAGCCTAGCCAATTACCCCATGTGAGAATCAAATCCTGAACCTTTTGACTGCAAAGTAAACACCTTAACCATTATGCCATCCTCCCTCCCACTCATGAGTGTAAAACTTTGTTTTTCTTAGTGGTTTATAGAATGTAACAGTTTTCACATGTTTTTTTCTTTCCATTTCAGACAACATGGTCAACAGTGAAAACTGAAATTCTGCCATGCAGGCCTACATCTCCATTGTCTTCAGGTAATCTAGCCATCAGAAATTCAACTGGCTCTTTCATAACCATGCCTGTCAGGATGCCAGTAATGACAATAAAGCTGTAAGTAATTAGAATGGGTATATAACTAAGTAAGACATCAGGCCACTTTAACATGGTAAGTATCTACCATAATGGGAAAATAGTTGGTGTAGTACAGCTTATAACCATGACAACTTCTTTTTGCAGGAACATTTGAGCTTCAGTTTTAGAGTCAACCAGCCCAAGTTATGTTATTTATTATTTTCCCATACCACTATTTACCATGGATATAGGCCTGTCCGATGTTCCGGAACTGTCAGGCTCTGCTGATAGTAGCCAGATATTGGCATAGTCATATTGGATTAGGCATTTGATAAAATATATGCCAGATACTCTGTCTAAAGTAAAAAAAAATGAATTACTGGCTAGGAAGAAATATATATATATATATATATATATATATATATATATATATATATATATATATATATATATATAGATATATATAGATATAGATATAGATATAGGTCTACTTCAGAATGTTGACTGTTCAGAATGCCGACTTTCATGTGGCCGACACCATATGATTGATATTCTGAAAGACCGACATCCTGAAATAGCACCATTTACCTACCTGTAAACACAGTAAAACTGTGTTATGCAGGGGGGTAAGCCCCCCTGCACCCCCCACACCCCCTGTTACTTAAATATTCTCACTCCGAGATTGCACTACAGTGCAGGAAAGGGGAATCTCCCAGTCCCGCACTGTAGCGGGATCTCTGCTATTATTTGATGGACTTTCAAACATTCTCTCATATGGTGTCAGCCATATGAGTTTCGAACATTTGAAAGTTTGAACAAATGAGGGGCTCCCATATATATATATATATATATATATATATATATATATATATGTATATATATATATATATATATATATATATATATATATAGAGGTCTATATCAGAAGCTCAAGTTTTCAGAAACTTGAAATTCATATTTTCGAGACGATATAATCGAGTTTCTGAAAACTCAAACTTCAAAAAAAACAACAAAAAAAAAAATCTGCCTTTTTTCTATGCTAGTCCCCACACCTCCTACATATTTTATATACCAATGCAGAGATCACGCTACAGTGAGGAAAAGGGTAAATTCTCCGATCCTCCGCTACAGTGAGGGAAAAGGGTAAATTCTCCGATTCTCAATGTACCTTAATCCCCATTCAAAAGCTTCAAGTTTTTGGAAACTTGATCATATTGTCTCGATTTCCAATGTCTTTGTTAACCAGGTCCACAATAATGTTTTCAATGGCTTTGCACATAAGACTAGTCAAACCTAGGTCTGATGATGGTCTCCCTCTGTGTAGAGAGATATAACAGTTGCAGTCCTCCAGTCCCAAGGGATGAAGCCTGTCTGGAGGTTGTAGTTGAATAGAAATTCAAGTGGGCCTGATAGGGCATGTTTCAAGTATTTAGGAGGCATCCTGGGATATTACCAGGACCCACTGATGCAGTGTTTCTAGCTCTGGAGAGTGTAGTGAGGACCTGTACTTTATTGATAGTTGGGGGAGAAATGGTAGAAGGTATTTCCTGGAGGTAAACTGGGGGTGATGGGGTGAAATTTGAGCTGGTTCAGTATTGGAAGTTCCATTTACTATTTGTTCAGCACACTTCTGGGTGCTGTCTTTAAGGTTGCATTCATAACTGAAAAATGCCTTATGGTTATCCTTAGCCTGGGAGGCTATTTTTGCCTCAAAGCTGACTTTGGTGGACATGATTTGTCCCCTGAGTGGTTTGTTGAGACTGATGAAGAAGGTCTTTTTGTCTTCTGGGCATAGCCCTTCCTATTTTTGGACAGGATTTTCTTTTGATGTACAACTTATTTATAATGTGGGTCCTCCAAGGGGGCTTGTTTTCTGAGTTTATACTAAGTTTATTTTGGTTTTGCAATACTGTTTCTATGCAGCTATTTACATGCTTGTATAGGGTTTCTGTAAACACTTGCACATAGGCCACTGTATTCTCTGAATTTGGGGGGTTTGGAGTTTAGCTATGCCTTTACTTAATAGGAGGTAGTTAGCCTTGTAAAAGTTCTTAAAGGTTCTGGGATTTGCTAGGAGTTCAGCCTTTATGTTTATTTCAAGGCTTATTGCTTTGTGATATGATCTGACCAGTGAGGACATTACATGGGGGGGGGCAATGTTCCTTCATATTTGTGAGTGTCAGATCCAGGATATTTGTACCCCTAGTAGGTGTGGAAACTAACTGTTCCAGGGTGATTGTACTGATGAAATCCAGGAATCTTTGAGCCTGTCTGTTAGTTGCGTATGTATGTATCCCAATTTATGGTGGGATAGTTGAAATCACCCATGAATATTATGTTGGGCTGAACTGTAAGTGACTCCAATACATTCAGGTATGTTGTATGGTTATCCTGGGTCATAGACAGTAACCGATGGCTAGCAAGGATATGGTACCGAAATTTACCTAAGGTTAGTTGGACGTGGTGTAGCTCAAGCATATCATATTGTTTAACCAGTCTTGAGTTATGCTTACTTTTTATGTAGATTGATCACCTTCACCTCTTGGCCCTTCTTGTGCAGTAGCTGATCTAAATGTATAGAAGGCATCATAGCCTTGTACTGCCATGGTGCCTTCCATGGCTTTAAACCATGTCTCAGTAACTGCACAGATGTCAACAGATGTCAACACTCTCCAAGGTGAGGACTACTTCCAGGTAATGGAGCTTCCTTTTGAGACTCCTAGTACTGAGCAGTAACACATTTAGTTTATCTTGCATAGAATTTACTATGTTGGAAGATTTATCAGATTGGCATTGTCCAAAAAGGCACTATAAGGGTGGATAATGTTTTGGTCAATATCTGAAAGCTTAGTAGGGACAGGTGCAAACCATCGCTGGCAAAACAGCATGGTCTATCAATCATTTCTTCCTAAGCTGACAAATATTGGACCCTCTTAGAATGGCACCAGTAACTAAACCAATTGTTAAAGTCAATCATTTTCTGTTTATATTGTGGTATCATCCTTGGAGAAGGTAGGATACTGCTCAGTGCTAGGCCCTTACCTGCCTGTGACACATAGTCTAAAAGTTGTATCATGTCTCTCTTCATATAGTCCAGGGAGGTATGTCTCGGGTCATTGACGTCCACATACGCTATGACAGAGTCATACTGATACTTGTGGTTCAATGTTCTGAGTGAATGTGTGAGCTGGCAGATCCTTGCCCCTGATAGGCAACTAACCGTAACTGTCTTCTTACTCAGCCTGGTGAGGGGGGCATCAGTGTATCTCATGGCAGAGTCTTCAATGATCAATATATTGGGTTGTGTGGCAGTTTGCCTTGAGGTTGAGTCATTGTGAGGATGTGTCTGTATGTGTCCTGGGTGATGTTATCTTTTTAGAGTGTTTGGGCAGCATATGGGAGGCCTTTGAGGTTTAGGTAGATTGTATTTAAGAGCCTCAGCATATTTGAGTTTATTTGTCTGATCCATAGCAGGTGTAGTGTGTATGTTACTGGCAATGTGTTTGGAGTTTGGAAATATCAGTGTCTGTATTTGAAAACTTTGCTTCTAAAGACATAGTGTAATTACATCTTTCACATACTATTTCAGTCTGGTTAAGAACAAGGCAGTTGTCAGTAAATGTGAGACAATTGCTACATTGTCTCAAGATGTATATTTCTACCAGACTGGCTATGGAGATAGTAGGAAAGTGCATATCCATGTGGATCTTCTTTTTTGTCATATAATGAGAGGTGCTACAATCAGGGTATAGATTTGCTGGGCTGGGAGGAGTGGACTAGGATTCATCTAAAACAACACTCTTCGGGTAATGCTTCTCAGCAGACAAAACTACCTGCTCTACACTCAGCTAGCTACTTGAGAAAATAGCACAAGTAGTTTTATATGGCCAATTACAACCCAAGGTGCTTGCATTTATACAGGACACTGCTTGACAGCTCAACAGAGGTTATGGTAGATTTTGTTTGTGTCTTTCAGCTTTTTCCCGGTTAGGGGTCGCCACAGATGAACTCCGGTCCACTAATGATTGGTAGCTGATTTTTTACATGCCGAGTTACCAGCCCTGATGCACAAGCTTCAACGAAGGTACGCCCATTCACACATATCTGCACGCAGAAGACACTCTAACTGAGAATAGAACTGGACAGCGTCTTACTGTGAGGCGACAACGCTACTGCAGTTATGGTAGATAATATAGAGAATAATCCAATCAGTACACAGCAAAAATGCAGTATTAGTGTATATCTGAGGTTCAGATCCTGTAACAATTCACAATTCTCTCACTATTGGGATACTACAAGACTAAGGTTCCCAGACTAAGTAAAATGCAAGGAGAAAAAAATGCAGTAAAGGTGCAATAAAATGAGGTTCAGATTCTGCAACAATTCCCAAAGCTGTCAGTATTGTGAGTAATACTACAAAATTAAGGCCCCAGACCAAGTAAAATGCAAGTAGAAAAACGCAGTAGAAATGTAACATATGAGGCTCAGATCCTGCAGAAATTCACAGTTATTTCACTATTGTGAATTATACTATGAGACTGAGGCCCCCAAACTGAGTAAAATACAAATAGTAAAAAGCTTTAGAAATGAAATAAATGAAGTTAAATCCTGCAGCAGCTCACAATTCTCCCACTACTAGGGAGGGGGGGGGGGGGGGTTACTACAAGTTAAAATGCAAACAGTTGACCTTTGGTTAAACCAATGAAAATGCAGAAAAGAACAATACACAATTCAGATTAACACTCTGAATATTACAGTGTGCACTAGTTGAAATGTGGTTATATAAAACAGGATAACTTGAGCTCTGAGAGTCTAATGGGAGCACCTTATCAGTCTGAGTTATTAGTATCCAGTAGAAGTAGCACTGGAAGGGGCTTGCAAACTCTAATTTACACTAGGAGTGGGCAGCTAAAATCCACCAAGTTTAAAAACACACCAATTGAGTGGGTGGGAAGAATCCAAAAATCAATGCAGTCAAACAGCAGTTTTAAACTCAGGGCTCTTGTAGCTGACGAGGGATGTAGGTGACTACCTTAAATAAGAAAACTGTTTCTCAGCTCCTCCCATTAATTAGCTAAATCTAATTCCTATTCATTCAATAAATACAAAAGGAATGTTTGCTAACTGACCCCAGCCAAGAACTTTTAAGACTTCAAGGGGAAAAACTGCAGTAAAACAAACTTTAAAATACAACAAACTGTAATTTAATAATAGAAAAATCAAAAAGTAATGGAAATATCCAAACCTTACATGTAGATAAGCCAAAACTCAATGCATTCAAACCAGTTTAAAGGGATTCAAATGGAGAAATAGACAGACATAGTTGCTTTAACAGAAACCTGGGCTAAATAAAAACATAGCTAACTCAGAAGTTCTCCCTACCGGCTACAATATCATTAGACAAGACAGACCACTTCGTAAAGTGGGTGGAACTGCCTTACTGTACTATTCCAACTTAACTGTCAGTCAATTACCAAACTCCTACCCCTCCCCCAATAATTGGGACATACTTATCTCACAACTTCAACTTCACCCTAAAATGGTCATCACCACAATTGTGATCTATATTCCACCTGGTAATACACCTGCTAGCCTTGAAGACTTCTTATCCTGGTGTTCTTCCACATACTCACAAGAAACCCTTATTCTGGGGGACTTCAACCTAGATTGGTTCACCTGTATATCAGAACCACCAAGTAATTTAATAAATCTCCATGGCTACCAGCAGCTAGTCCAAATTCCAACTAGATGTGATAAAAAATATAAAAGGAAATCCATCCTTGCCTGGGTCCTAACTAACAACCCCACATTGTACCCTCACACAGGCAGTCTCCCAGACACCCTAAGTGACCACAACATAATAAACTTTATACGTAGTAGAACAAGCATATGCAAAACCACTATCTATATATCCACTAGAAACACAAAAAATTCTCTCCAAGGTCCTCAACACTTTACTCTGTAACCGTGACTGGACCCCCCTAAAAACCCTCCCACTTGACCAGGCTGTAGCATATTTCAACAAAACATTTCTACAACACCTAGACAGTGTTGCTCCATTGTGCAAAATCAAGGTTAGAACCTCTACAAACCCCTGGCTCAGTAAAGAAACCAAACAAATCCTCAAGTCTAGAGACACTGCCTGGCTTTACTATCAAAAAAACAAAGAAACACAAAGCCTAACTAGGTACCAAGAGCTGTGCAACCGTGCAAAAAATGCATTAGGCTGGACAAAAAATCCTACTACACAACATTACAAACTAAATAGCAACACAACCATAAAAATTTGGAAAAATGTAAACCAGCTACTAAAATCCAGCCAAAAGGCTACCCCCAAACCAACCACCCCTGACACTAAAGTTCCCATCGAAACACAATTCAACTCCTACTTTGTGAACTCAATTCTACCCTTAGTATCACATGACAGTTCCTTCCTCACTATCCTCCCAAACACAAATAACACTAATACAAGCTTTATCCTCAAAACAGTTTCCACCACTTCAATCAAAAGCATGCTCTCCAAACTAAAAACCTCATCAACAGCAGACGACCTACTCCCCAGCTATTTCTTGAAACTCACAGCAGATGCTATTGCTATCCCAGTCTCCACTCTCATAAACAGATCAATTGTTGAAAACTATGAGCCCAAACTCTGGAAAATATCCTATGTTACACCCATACATAAAGGAGGGACCTCCACTGAACTTAATAACTACAGACCCATTGCTTTACTCTCCCCCTTGGCCAAAATCCTAGAAAAATGCATCCATACCCATATGCTAAACTATCTCCTAGACAGCAACATCCTGTCACCTACTCAGCGTGGTTTCAGACCTGCCCATAGTACCACTACAGCCCTCCTCTGCTTCACAGCAAATTCCACTCTTACCTGGTTCCAAAGCTACTTAACTGACATGTACCAAGCTGTGAAATGGGAAAATTCTCTCTCTCCTCAGCTGCCCATGACTGTAGAAGTCCCACAGGGTTCAATCTTAAGACCACTACTATTCACAGTCTTCACAAATGACCTCCATACCTCCACACAGCATGCATCTATAATTCAGTATGCAGATGACACTACCTTAATCTGTGCTGCACAAAACATTCCCACCCTCCTGCAAACAACTCAACTAGCATTCTCTGACGTTGAAAACTACTTACCAAAGCCCAGCTTATCCTCAATCCAAAGAAAACTCAGCTTATGATTATAACCAGTTATAACAAAAACACTAACAGTCAATTCACTATCTACTCCACAAATGCTACTCCAATTGCTCCAGTGGCACTGGCTAAGCTATTGGGAATAACTGTAGACTCCCACCTAAAATTTGATAGTCATCTCAACTTAACTATTAAAAAAGTACATGCCAAACTGGAGTCACTCTACCATATCAAACCATTTCTTACCAACAACACAAGATCAGCCATTGCTCGCTCCCAACTTATATCCACCCTACTCTATGCATCTCCCATTCTGACTAATCTCAACAAAACTGAACTAAGCAAAATGGAAGCCTGCTATAACAGAATTGCCCGCTTTGCTGCAAATTGCTCATATAGAACTCATCACTGTACTGCTTTGAGACAGCTCCACTGACTTGAACTGCCAAACCTCCTAACCTACAATCAGCTCTGCCTCTGTCATTCTATCTTTTACCTCCCCAATAAGTGTCCTGCCCTCAAAAATCTAGTACAACATCACTCAGCCAAAAGGCCTCTTAGATCATCAAGGAAACTACTATTAGAAGTCACCAACAGCTACAATAGCTTTGGAGGTGCACTATATAGTAGTTCAGTGACTAAAAAAATGGAACTCTGTCCTCACTAGCATTCAAAACACATCATTCAAAGCCTCCTTTAAAGACCTCATCAGGCAACTTCTCAAGCAAAGTTGGCAGTGCCATGATTGCTCCCCAGGCTAGTGAAAGCGGATAACATATACATACTAAATCTAGAGCACTTGATAATAGTTTTCAACCTTACTCACAAACACTGGCTAATCTACAATGTATGTACTGTACCTATGTATGATGTATGTATTCTACCTATGTTCCAAATTTCAGCTGTACAAGACAAATCTGTTAATTACCTTTATTTTTAAAATTACTATTTTTTTTTTTGTTTGTTCTCTCCACTGTAACTGTTTATGTACCGCATACCACTATAAAAACATGTCTTTTGTAATTTGTGTGTATACTGATCATGTCTAAATAACTAAATGTGTCTGTAATTTTTCTTTGTGGAGCTTTTCTCCTCGGGCCTCTGCTGAAAAAGGGCCGTTACGGCTCAGTCAGACACCCCCGGCTAACAAATGTAAAATAAATAAATGATAAAATCAGCAAACAATGCAGAGTAGTATTGCTGGAATTGAATTCCTCCTCAAGTCTTGGTGAGTACCTTTATGAGGTGGACCCTGCTTTTACAAAATCTCATCAAAATTACACTGATATACAGACTGCATTTTATATAGTATATATCATAGACAGAAGTTGGTTAAAAAATAAAAACTAGACAGCTGGGCACACAAGTCCCAGGATAAAAAAAAGTACACTCCTAGTATGCGCACTGGTGTTAGGAATGGAAAGAAATGGCATTGTAGAATCCTCAAGAAACAGAAAAATTCCTACAGTGAGGTGGGCCAGCTTCAGCCCCCCCCACCCCACCATTGTAGATGCAAGCAGTAGTCCACAAAAAAGTACAAAAACTGACCGTCCAGAAAAGAACCATAAAGATGACAGAGTGGGCTGCTGAGGATAAGAAATAAATTATGTATTACTTCTGTTATGCAAGAAACCCAGGATTTCCACATAGAAAATATTCAAAAGAATTAAGAGAGAAATTAGAGGAAAACAAAATACCTGCACAAGAAAAATGTGAAAATCTTCAAAATCAAATCTGTGTTCATTAATACAACAGATTCATGAATAACATTATATAGACCAAAAACAATTGGGTCATTTGGAAAAAGAAGCAACTGAGGAAGTGCAAAACTATAAAGAACAAAACTTAGAAATTTTTGAAAGGTATAAAAAAGACGTGCATAGAAAAGAAAGAGAGATCTGACATGGTGCAATATTCATTCAAAGCAGAAAGCCAAACTAATCAATACAAAAAAACCCTTCAAAGATATTTGAGGAGAATTACAGCCAAAGTACTTACATATGAAAAATTCCACAATACAAAATAATAAGATCACAAAGGAGGAAGACAGAAGAGAAGATCAGTAAAGAAGAAGTTAAAGAAATAGAAGCTGAAGTTTGGAATACCTGTGAAGTGAAGGATTTAGTGTATAAAGTCAACACAGCTTATGTCCCAGCATGATGGAACAATGAGTCCCTAAAGTAAGAAGAAACAGATGGAGCAGGAGACATCTGAAGAAGAAATATGGAGATGGGAAAGAAAAAGAGATTTAATATGGTGCAATATTTATGCAAAAGAGAAAGCAAAACTAATAAATACAAAAAAGCAGCACCAAAGATAGTTGAAGAGAAATATAGGCAAATGCATCCATATATGGAAAATTTCACAATACAAAAAATAAGAAAACAAAGGAGGAAAGTAGAAAAGAGGATTAGTAATGGAGAAGTTAAATAGAAACTGAAGTTAGGGATTACCTGCTAAGTGATGGATTTAGTGTAGAAAATCCAATACTGGTAATGCCACAGCATGATACGAGTCCCCAAATGAAAGAGAAACTGGTGGAATGTTAAGCCCCCGATTACTTGTGTGAAGATTGGGTGAAGACAGGTGAAGGCTGCCAGCCTAGCCAGATAGAATTTTGGAGATAATTCTGTCATCTCTAAATATTAATGTAAACCACAGGCTTGTTGTCTTAAATGGAAAAAATGCTGTTACATGTGGAACTGCAAAAATGTAACAACAGTGCACTCTGCTGACCACGTAAAACATGTTGTGACTTTGATGTAAACATGGCTCCGGCCTGTGTAGATGAAGGAAGTCTTGCTATTGTTTTAAGGCCAGAGTTAATGGCTAGAATTTGCATGCATAAATGTCCTTAATGGCTTTCTTCCTGACCTGGTGTGAGCTTACTAAAAGAATGTAGCCTTTTAGCCTGGGAACCACAGGAAAGTGAGAAGAATGATGTAATGTGAATCAGGACTGTAATATCAATTTAATAACAGAGAGAATCAGAGAGCATTAAGCATTTTGTCTTGGCCATCCAACTCACAGCACTGACTTGCTCTATATGTAAGTTTATCTTAGATTTGTGTTTTCCCTTAGAAATAGCTAGAAACTAGAAAGATTAGACTAAGTGTTTTTCTGTGATGTCAGAACTGTACTACTGAATTATTTTAAGTATTTGTCTGTGATCTCTGAACTCTTGACTAGCACTGTGTAGTACAACGTATGTGTGTTTGACTATTTGTTATTAAATATGTTTAAACCCTTTCAACTGTGGCTGTTTTTGTAGAGATAATTTAGAACTTTAGAGCACTTGCATGCCTTTGGTAAAATAGTACAAAGCCACTCTAATAGCTTTAGCCCTGGGCTATACTACCAACTGGATAATAATATTGCATAGTAATAATTGGACACCCTCTTAAGGGCCTTTGAGTAGCTGATAAATATTAGTGGGTGGTGGCAGCTAGTACTACCATATGGGAGAAAGGGGCACAGCTGGAGAACCTGTGCCAGCCTTCCCCAGGAGTGTCTGTGTGGTTGTATAAACTCTTCTCAAAGTGTGTGTGTGTGTGTGTGTGTGTGTGTGTGTGTGTGTGTGTGTGTGTGTGTGTGTGTGTGTGTGTGTGTGTGTGTGTGTGAGCTACTTGGGCAGGGACACAGAGCACTGGGTGGACAGAGAGGGTGCTGGAAGTTTTAGCATGCCCACTAAGCTGAGATCTTGACCCTATAGCTCTGCCAGTGGGGAGTCTTATTGGGGACCTGGAGAGCAAGGGAGCGACCACCCCTGGACTGACTGTGATCTATGTGTGCTTTTAAGGGAAATTGCACTGTACTGTGTGTATTTATCCTTTCTTCCTATATGAGATGCCCCTCTCTGGTGTTAGTGGTGAAGACTGAGGCTCCTTGATTGTTGGGCCAGGGCACGGGCGTCACAACTTGCCACATGAAGATGCTTTGGAGGCTTTAGTAGGAAACCAGCGCAAAAGTTCAGTTGAAGTTGCACATCAAGGGAAGGAACAGGATACAATGGCAACTCAGACAGTCAGTGTTGTGGAGTGATAGGCCAGTGAGGTCCCATATGAAAGAGAAATGGATGACATAGGATGCAGCTGAAGAAGATATGTCATAGAAGACACTCTGGAACTTTCTGTAGAATGCCTGCATGAAACAGACAACAAAGAATGTGCCCTTAGCTTAGAAGATAATGAGCTAAGGGAAGAGTTGTTTGATTTAATAGAAATGGGTAGACATATTAATGAGTAGACATATTAAATATTGACTGCTGAAAGTCACAGATGACAGAAAGTCAATAAGATCTAAAATGTTAGAAGTCTGATAAAACAAATGAGCACAGTAATCAAAACCATTAACAGAAATTCATGTGATATAAGAGAAGCAAATAGGATACATTACTGTGCAAGATAAATTAGTAACTGATAAAGCCTTACCACAAAAGCACAGGGCAATAAGGGAAAAGAAGGAAAGAAATCAAATGCCATCATGGAAGCTACGAAGAGAAGAAAATTGTAAAGCAATTACGAAAAGAAGTGTCTATGTTAGAACAGTATAGAAAAGGGAACAAATCAACAAAAATACTTAGAAAGACAGACGTAATAAAAACCAATGTGCAGTATTAGAACAAACTAGGATGCATCATAAATTATTGGAAATAATAAACTAAAGATATCAACACAGGCAGCAAAACATAGAAGATATGCAAATAAAAAAGAAGTGCACAAAATAAACAATTCATTGATGACCCACAAAGCTTTATAGAGACTTGTGAAACAATGCAAAAGAATAGAAACACCACCAAAAAAAAAAGAAATAGACACATTTTGGAGAAATATCTATGAAGACTCTGTGGAACATAACAAACATGCTGAATGGATAGAAGAAGTAAAAGAAACAGTAAGCAGTTTGAATGTGCAGGATATGAATGTAATGAAATAACAGCCAGAGAAACTGAAACAAAATTAAGAAAACCTCCTAAATGGTAAAAGCCAGGCCCACATGCAGTACCTAAATCTTCACACAAAGATTTAGCCCTGAGTAAGAACTAGTTATATGAGTATCCCAAACAGATACCAATCTGGTTAACAACAGGAAAACATGATACTCCTCCTTAACAATGAACCTGTAAGCCATCCTAAAAATTATAGACCAATAACTTGCCTTTCAGCAGTGTATAAACTATATACTGCAAATGACACCAACAGAGTTTATAGTCATTTAAAAGAAAACACAATCACGGCAATCCTAATACTATGTATGCTTGCAATATAACTTGTACATATTCGATGTTTACCTTATATTATTCAAAAATGTTTACTCATCTACATCATCACAATGTATCTGCTATTTCTATTCCTATTTCACTATTATTGTACTTTTAAGATTGTACCCGACTGCCTATCACTGCTAATAATGTTTGTACAGTAGACGCTGTAACTGGAGCTTTTTTGCCCAGGCCTCTGCTGAAAACAGGTTCTTTTTGACCCAGTCAGACCATCCCGGTAAACAAATGTCAAATAAATAAATAGAACAAATAGAACAAAAGAGTAACAAAAGAAAGTCATATGGAACAAACGATCATTTGTTGCTAAATAAAGTCATAATGGAGAACTGTAAAAAGGGGGAGAATCTAAGTATAGCATCGATAAATTTCAAAAGAAAAAACATTTGACAGCATCCCACATTCATGGATAAAGGAGTGCTTATAGATGTATAAAATGCACCCTACATTGATCAATTACGTTGCAGTGACAAATCACTTTGCAGCTAAGCCATGATAAAGGACAAATTATAACCCCAGGGGATAAAAACTCAAAGGGGGATATTTCAGAGAGATGTTTTTGTCACCGCTGCTCTTTTGTCGTGTTCGCAACCCAACAGATGAGGGAGGTCATGGTTACAAACTGGCTCCTGGAAAACAGCAACGTCTTTTTGTGGATGATTTAAAACTGTATAGGTCAACAGATAAGGAGCTGAAAACATAACTGGAACTAGTTAGAACTTTCTCAGATGATATAAGAATGTCATTTGGTTTTGATAAATGTGCAAAAAACACATTTAAAGAAGGAAAGCTGCACCACCAAGAAAATATCAGTCTAGGAAAGGATGTGATATAAAGGAACTTGAGCAGGAAGGAGTGTATAAATATCTGGGAGTTGCCGAAGGACTGACATTAAAACATGAACAAATGCGAACACAAGTCAGTAAGGAATATTTTAGAAGACTAAAATTAATACTGAAAAACAGCTCTTACATCTAGGAACAAAATCGAAGCTGCAAACCAATTTGCTCTTCTTGTTCTAATTTATAGTTTTGGGGTGACTGACTGGCCTCAAAAAGTATTGGATCAGTTGGACAGGAAAACAACAAAAATGCTTCATACTTATCAAATGACATACACAAATCGGTTTAGACCAAGATTATATATTCCTCATTCTGAAGGAGGTATGGGCCTCCTTGAAATTGATTACATGTATAGATCTGCAATTGTAGGACTGGATGCATATCTGCTGACATCACAAGATCCAAACATAGTGAAAGTTTTAAAACATGAGGAGAACAAGTGTAAGATTAATTCCCTGCTTAGTTTAGCAGAAGCATATCAGCATTAAGTTGGAATGGAAATCAAACCAGAAGTAGACAAAAATCAGGCAGCAAATGAATGTGACAGAAAACAAAAGAAAGACTATAAGAAGTAGGATCAGGTGAGGAGGCAAGAAATGTGGTAAAGGCATAAATATAGTTGCAAGTACAGAAAACTCCAGGAACTACTTCATGTTGATCAGGATTTGATGAGGGAATGGTTAAGGAGAGGTGAATTTAAACCTAAAGGTGAAAGGTTAATATTTGCAGCCCAGGATAGTGGACTACATACTTGTTAGTAAACAAAGTCCATTTAATGTGGGAGAAACAGGCAAATGCAGGTTTTGTAAAACAGAACTGGAAACAAGTCACACACATCTTGTTGAAGGCCTGTATACTGAAAGGCATAATAATGTGGCAGGACCATTGCATTGGGATTCTGCAAACATTACAATACTGAAGTAACTAAGAAGCATTGGAAACATGGGCCACAAAGCATTATAAATAATGATGGCATTTATATCACTTGGGATCACCCATTACCAACAGTTCAAAATATAGATGCAAGATAACCAAATACACACACGTATATACATGCACATATCTCGGGCAGGGGCATTAATGCCCTCCTAGCCTGCCAATATACCAGACAGTTGTTCCCATAATAAGTGTCCAGCCTGTTCTTAAAAATATCTAAACTAGTGCTTGCTTTAATGTAATTTGGTAGTTTGTTCCATGTATCAGTTGCTCTCTCAGAGAATCAATTAGCACACTTTTCATTCCTATAGAATATTCTACATAGGTTGTCTGATGATTCTGTATTACATTTTGATAAACCCAAACATTCCCAGAGGTAGTTGTCCCTAAATGCCTATATATCTGAATAAGATTTCCTCTTAAATATCTATAAGCAACATTGTGCAAGTTTAGATTTTTTAGTTTTTCATAACTTAAAATTTCACATCCATGGATGCCTTTGGTATATTTCCACTGTACTCTTTCCAGTTTACTCATACTAGTTTTCCTATAAGGTTTCCATACTCAAGTCTGAGTCTAATGTAATTAACAAATAATGACTTCAAAATGACTGATTTCCTAGACTTTATAAATCAATTTATGCAACCTATAGTTGCATAACCATCATTAAACCATTGATTCATAGGATTAGAAAAACTCAATTCTGGATCTACCCAGGTCCTTGAATCTACTGTTTCAATCACTGTGTGCTGTATTAAATATTCACCATTCAGTTTGTCTTCCAAATCTCATATACTTAGTTTTTGATGTATTTATTAGCATATTATTCTCCTGTGCTCAAATGGCCAATTTATTCACAATTCTTTTACAGACATACCCTCTCTGTGTCACAAGTGATCAGTTTACCCAATTCCAGATCATCTTCATGTAGACTGTAGAATACCTGAGATGAAAAAGATAGGTCTGTAAGATACGGTCTAAATGACTAAGCACCTAGGACAGAGCCCACTGGAACATCCTGACTGTAACCAAGAATTTCACCTGTCCAATTGCTGTATGATACTTGTCATGCCCTATTTGTAAGCCATGCAGCTATCCATCTTATCAAGAGTACATCAATACCTAGTTGTAATTTATTGATCAGTGTACTGTGTATGACACTGTCAAATGCTGAAGTTAAATCTATATACAGGTGGTAATAGATCTATTTTTAACATATACATGTTGGTATATGGTTTCAAGTCTCAACCTTTCCAGTTGTGACAATAATTTATCCAACATTAACTTCTTCATTATTTTTCCACAACATGAAAATAGATTTATGGCAAACAAAATGGCCCGTCAGCACACAAAAGCCCATGCTGGAGATAAACCAGAAAATTACAGAAAATACCAGCAAGGCTACCACGACTGCCAGCATAAACTTTAATAAAACATAAATAAAACAAACCAACGGATAAACACTTTTACGTATTATATGCTTCTTCAGATACATTCATAAAACAAAAATGACAAGCTTTTAAAACATGATACACCAATCAAAACAAATCAGTCAGCCAATAGTATTAACAGTTCAATTTCCTTCCCTTTAAGGCAAGTTTTACATAGACACTGGCATTAATCCCTGGATATATATCTGCCTGTAACTTAAATATCCATTTTAATTCCATCTGCTCTACTCGATTATTCAAATCAACCCCTCTAATATTTTCCTTCACACATTGTAAGGCTTTAAAAGAAGATCTATGACCATAATTCTCACTAACATGCTTGGCTAATGCATTATTTATGTTCATGTTCTTAATATCATATATATGTCATAATATTCTTTCTTTAAATTTCTTCCCTGTCTTTCTGACATAAAAACATGTACATACATCACAAGTAGCCAAATAGACAATATGCGATGTCTGACAGTCTACATAATATTTTGGTTTGAAAGTGAAATCAAAACAAGGATGTTTAAAAATCTGTTTTGAAATGACAGTACAAGCTTTTCACTTTTGACAAGGGAATGTACCTACTCTCTCACCATGATGAAATTGTGGGTTAATGTAATTGCAAAGCAAATATTTTAAATTATTACATTTCTTGTAGCCAAACCTGGGTATAGAACCTACAATCTCAGCTGTTTTAGGGTCAATAGTCAAGATCGGCAAGTTCTTACTTATAATATTACATATATGATCCACATCATTAGTAAATTTAATGATAAACCTCAGTCCATACTAAGTGGAGGTCTCTTTAGCATGACCAGTGACAGGTTTGTCTCTGTAACCATCAGAATAATAAGGTTTAGCTGTTTGTTGTACACCTATTACCCATCACCTCACTTTTGATGCCGTCTGTTTTTTGCTTTAGCCTCTAGCCAAGAATTGTTCACTAAGTGATCCCATTATTCTAATACAAATAGCCTCTCTCATACATAATTGAGATGCTCTTGTAAACTGATCTTTGATGATACTCGGAAACACATGTCTAGTATGCATGCTCCCACATGATATTAAACTGTTTTTCCAGCATGCTGTCCTATGTAACTGAGTGTTAATAATATCTGTTGGACCCATGTACAGACAGACCTCCAGAAAATCAACCTTGGAATGTGAGGCTGTCATAGTAAACCTTAAAAAAATCTGTAGTTGTCTCTAAATATGATATGAATTGTTGTAATAATAATTCACTGCCATTCCACAGAAGAAAAATATTGTTAACAAAATGATGATAAAACTTGATCTACTCACAATACAAATTATTTTTAAGGGCATATCTTTCCTCCCACTAATACATCACAAGAATAGCATAAGAGTTCACACATGGGGTGCCAATAGCAACACCCCATTTTGCAAATATATGTCATTATAAAAAGTGAATACATTATTCTCTAATATTAGCTCTAACAACATACAAATAAGCAGGATGGTGTCATTATTGCATTCACATTTTGCATTCACTATGTCCCCTTTATCCCAAAGTCATTAGGTATAGTAGTGAGCAAAGTTTTTACATCCAATGTCACCAGAAAGCAACCAGAAGCTTCATTAACAGCGCCCATAAATTAATATAAGTAAAAAAGTCCTAGACTTTATAAATCGTTTTAAATGACCTATAGTTGTATAACCATCGTTAAACAATTGATTGATATGATTAGAAAAACTCAAAGCTCTACCCATCTACCCAGGTCCTTAAATGAATCTACAGTTTCAGTCACTATGTGCTGCATTAAATATTCACTGTTCAGTTTATGTCTTCCAAATCTCATATACTTAGTTTTGATGTATTTATCAGCATATTATTCTCCTGTGTCCAAACGGTCAATTTATTCACCTTCTTTTAAAGACATACCCTCTCTGTATCACATGTAATCAGTTTACCCAATTCAGGATCATCTGCATGCAGACTGTAGAACACCTGAGATGAAAAAGATTTGTCTGTAAGATACAGTCTAAATGACTAAGCATCTAGGACAGAGCCCAGTGGGACACCCTGACTGTAACCAAGCATTTCACCTGTCCAATTGCTGTATGATAATTGACATGTCCTATCTGGATGGCGCAGTGGTACAGCAGTAGCATTGTTGCCTCACAGTAAGAGATACTCTGGTTTGATTCTCAGCTGGAGTGCCTTCTGTGCTGAGTCTGCATGTCCTCCCTGCATTTCTGTGGGTTTCCTCTGGGTGTTCCAGTTTTCTCCCACTTTACAAAAACATGTGTTTGGAACATTTCTCCCCAGGCCTCCACTGAAAATTGGCTTTGTTCCAAGTCAGACTTTCCCAGATAACAAACATTAAATAAATAAAATATTTGTAAGCCATGCAATTATCTATATTATCAAGATTACATCAAGACCTATTTGTTCTAATTTATTGATCAGTGTACTGTGTATGACCCTGCCAAATGCCTGAAGTTAAATCTATATAAATTACATCACAGCACGATTTTTTCATTCACAGATGTTATTATATTGTCATAAAACATCATGTTACAGGTGGCAATAGATCTATTTTTAACATATGCATGCTGATATATGGTTTCAAGTCTCAACCTTTCAAGTTCTGACAATAACTTATCCAACATTACTGTCTCCATTATTTTTCCCCAACATGAAAGTAGACTTAAGGGTCTATATGACTCTGGGTTTGTCCTACTGCCCTTTCCCTTAAAGACAGGTTTAATAAGCGCATATCAACAATCTTGAGGAATCTCCCCATATTTATGCAACATAGTAAATAATAGATATAATGGTACTGCATATTCTTGCTGAAGTGTTCTCAGGTCATTATTACTAATTCCATCTCCTCCTTGTTCTTTCTTGGATCCAGTTTGCATAGCTCTTTTTCAATATAATCTAATTTGATTTCAGTATCTGAGGTTACTTGGATGTTACTAGGACAACTTATCACCCCCTTTGTGGAGCTAAACTGTTTTGAATAAGATTTTGTAAATATATTTATAATCCGTTGTTTCTTAGAATAAATTTTAGAATCTACACACAGTTTATCAGTTTAGATGTCCTTACTCCTTCCACATCTTATATATCTATAAAATAGTTTCTTGTTATGCTCAATGTCTTTATATACATTGTCTTCAATTTTTTTCTTGATTTTGTCTCACACTATGATTATGTGTTTGTCCAGTTTGTTTATTTCTGTTTTCAAAGTAGTAGTCTGACTTTTTTTTCCATTTCTTATATTTTTTGTCTCTGACCTTAATCAGGTATCTTGTTCTTTTGGAAATATATCCCCCTGGCTCTGTATGCTTAGATTCTGATGTTAAACATTTTTTTTTACTTTGTGCACTCAAACAATTTCTCTTTCAAAACTTTCCATGTTCCTTCTGCAGTTTTTCCACTGAACACATCACTCCAATTAGTTTTACATAGTGACTGTTTTGCCCCTATATAATCTGTAATTATTCTTCTCTGTATTGGTTTTGACTTCCGTTTGGCCGAATTATCTATCAACAACCTAACATTTATAACTCCATGATCACTGCACATCAATGGTGTTAAAACTTGACATGAAGTAACAGTAATTTCTTTAGGAACACAAGAAATGCCTAATATATTCCATTCCCTGCTTCTTTACAATCTGAAGCAATTGTTGTTCCTGAGCATACGTTGTGAATAATTTCCTTACTAATATTGTTGAATTAATATTATTCCAGACTGTTTCTGGTAAATATAAGTCCTCGCCCACTATTATTCTTCCCTCCTATGTTTCATGCAAGAAATATATGAATTCCTGTAGGTCATCAGCACTTGAATTTGGTGGGCTATACACTCCAGCAATTATTATATGTTCCAGGGTTGTCTTTATTGTCACAGTTACACAATCCATAGTATAGGTGTTATCATTGAACATCTACCAGTCACGGGTGCCATAACTATCTTTAATCTCTATCATAACACCTCCAACTAATTTTTTTGTTAGAATGTCTGTTACAGTAAAAACATTTACACCCTGACAGAACTGGGTTCCAGTTTGTTCTTTAACCATGTTTCACAAACAATAACAGCATTTTTCTTGTAGGGATGTAGGAAATTTTCCAATAAAACTGTATTAATGCTTCTAGCATTAACAACTATCAGAGATATGTCAATTGTTGCTATCTGTGAAATGTAAAATTTTCAACCTGGTAAAAATCATGCCTTGTGTTTGTCAAAAATTGCAAAATGTCTTCTGCAAAAATTCTCTTCCCTGATCTTGACAAATGCATGCCATCTTGTCTAAACAAGTGTCCCCAAAATTAGGCTCAGATGCTGTACACATTTCCATTTTTTTAAATGGGACATTTTTTCGTGTAGGTGTTTACTCAAAAAATCTTTTCATTCACAGTGATCTGACTCCTCATCCATTTGTGATTTGTGAAAAATACATCCTAATATCAGTGCAAACTAGAGTGTCTAAGAGGGCTGTAAGTTACCTAGTAGTCAGATAGTCCTTGCGAATGAGATCATTTGTACCAACATGAATAAAAAAAATATCTATACTTCCATACATTAAAGCGTTCTAAGGCTTGTATCACATCCTCTATTTTTCCTCCTGGCAAGTAGTCTATGCAAAGATGACAAAAGTAGCAATGATCATTGAAATTGCTACATCCAGTGATTACAGTGTCTTAAATACAGAGAAACACAAAAATCATAAAATACCAAGATTTGTAGGCAGAAGTGAGGACAGGGTGGAAGAAAGATACCCAGACAGTTGCAATAGTAGCAGGAGCAATGGGTATCATAAAAAAGAATTTACAGTCATATTTAGATATGCTACTGATACATGTAGCTCCATATGGATTACAGAAGGAGTCACTTCTGGGCACATTGCACATGCTGCCATGAGTACTTTTGGCTAACATCAAAGACCGAAACAATACTAATTTCAAGAACATTAATCATCATTTGACTTAGGGGGCGGGGTCCATTCCTGTCATGGTAATAGAAACCCAAAAGACTGGAAGAAATTAAACCGTTTTAAGCTTAGAGCTCTTGTAGCTGGAGAGAAATGCAGGTCAATACCTTGAATAAGGGAAGTGTTTCTCAGCTACTCCCACTAATTAGCAGCTGAGAACTGTTTCTCAGCTCCTCCCACTAATTAGCAGCTGAGAACTTTTTCTCAGCTCCTCCCACTAATTAGCTGTTTCTAATATCTCTTCAGTCAATGAATACAAAAGGAATGATTGCTAACTGACCCCAGCCAATAACTTTTAAGACTTCAAGAAAAAAAAAACTTTGCAGTAAACCAAAGATACAAGAAGCTGTAATTTAATAATAATAGCAATAATAATAATAATAATAATACCAAAATCAAAAAGTAATGGAAATACCCACATTTTAAATGTAGAAAATCCAAAGAACAATGCAGTCAAGCAGCATTTTTTAACTCCGCTCTTGTAGCTTTACTTTTATTTATTTATTTGCTTGTTTTTATTACTTTGGTCATGGATCTATAACTAATTGTAAGTGTATTTGAATTTGCTGAAAGGGGAATGTTCTTGTAGAGTTAATGAAGTTGTTTGGATAGTATAGAATATTGCATTGAAAATCAAACCTGGTTAGCAGTCAGTGGGCTTTTTTGGAGACCTGTGGAGTTGTCCTAGACTAAACACTGAATCTTCAGTAAGTGGTGGAGTGCTGGCATTTCTTTTGCTGTTTGGATATTGCGTTAATTTTTGCTGCCAAATACAACTGTGCACCAACAATGTTGTGCTTATAAAAAGAAATACACATGCACACACACACACACACACACACACACACACACACACACACACACACACACACACGTGTATGTGTATGTGTGTATATATATATATATATATATATATATATATATGTGTGTGTGTGTGTAACTTCGAAACTTCAAAACCTCAAATATCACAATATACTGTTCACAGTTTTGAAATCTCGAAGTTGAACAATTGAGACTGCCTAACAGTGTGGAAAGGTAACTTCACCATTCTCTTCACTGTAATGCAATCTCGTAGTTGGTATATTTAAGTAGCAGGGGTTGTGGGGGGTGCAGGGGGCTTGCCACCTTGCACAAACGTGATTGTTAATGTTTTATTGCTTTAGTTTTTTTTCTCCATTTCGAGATTCAAAACTTCGAACGTCTGAATGTTTTGATTGTGATGTTTGTGGTTTTGAAGTTTCAAAATTACAAAATGGACATATATATATATATATGGGCGGCACAGTGGTGCAGCAGTTAACGTTGTCGCCTCACAGCAAGAGGTTCTCCGGTTCGATTCTCGGCTGGGGTGCCTTCTGTGTGGAGTTTGCATGTTCTCCCTGTGTTCGCGTGGGTTTCCTCCGGGTACTCCGGTTTCCTCCCACATTCCAAAGACATGCATCTGGAGCGTTTCTCCCCGGGCCTCCGCTGAAAACAGGCTCTGTGGAACCTAGTCGGACATTCCCGGTCAACAAAATGTTAAATAAAATAAAAATAAAATAAAAATAAATATACACACACACACACACACACACACACACAGGCACAGTATGTATATATACACCAAACTAAAACACTATCCAAAGCCAGTAATAAGATTACTAAATACATTTAAAATACCCTCTGAAAAATGAAGAGCTATGTTTTGAAAGACAAAACTAGAACTTGAGTGCTTTTGTTCATATGTTTCATGTTGCACTTCAGAAATAACGAACAAAACTAAATACTAGTAACACTATAAAGCAAGGTAACATCATCCATTATCTATTCCATCTAATAATGCTGTTTACATTTAAATGTTCATTTAGTCCAGGGGGGCATGTCCACCCTAAGTCTCACTTGCCATTTGAGTTCCTTTACTTCAAGTAATGGATTGCAGTAACCAAAAAGAAAGGAAACTTTCTCTGTCACAATTAATTTAAAAATGGAGCACTGAGTGTTATACCTCTCAACCTCTTACAGTGAGAAATCTGGGCAAAGCCATAAATAAAAGTGGAACAAAGGCCAAAAATAAGGACACTTTTTAAATATTGCTTTTACAAACTTGGAAAGTTGATAAAATAACAGGTTTTGCATTTGCATGAATTTCTGAAGGGTATGAAGTTTGAAACACAAATGTATGTCATTATTTTCTAACCTCAGTCTTTAATGATTTGTAACTCATTTGCCAGAAAACCACAATTTTATGAAAAATTTACCAAATTTATTAGGCAAAAATCTGAACATTCTGTGAAAATCTGTACAGTTGCGAGGTATGCTGAGTGGTAATTTCAATGTGTTTGGCCAGAGTATTTCTACAGTCACCTTTTCTAATAGGTTTAAAGAGTTCCTTGATCCTGTTGCTAAGCCTTCTAATGGTCTTCCCCACATAAAAGGCATCACAAAAAACAGCACACTCCTAAGTAGGCAATGTTAGTGGAATTACAATCAAAATTTTCTATAAAATGAAAAGTAAAATTAAGTGGTCTCAAAACAAACTTCTTCCCTTAAAAAGCATACACAACAGTGATTCATCACGGTTTAAATAAGAATCTCTCAAACATAAAAAATTGTTTCCTTGTGTTTAAAGTTCATTCTCATGAAGACCATCTTCGTTCATAAAGGTGAATGACCTCCACAAAACAATCATTATCTCTAACATCTGCCACAACAGCACCCAAATTCAAAAGGCTCCTTTTACAAAATCCACTTAGTGTAATTTATAAGCCCACTGTCATCAGCTACAAAAACCTCCTAAATAATATCAGTCGTTATTGTTTTTAGAAAAATGCTGTACTAACCTCTCTTTTAAGGGTGACACTACATTCTCATCTGAAATTAATTCAGTGAAAAGTGACAAACATATGTCATCGCCTAAAAAGCAAACGCAACAGTTCCAATCCTTTCAAAAAAAAGAAAGAAAAAGAAAATAAAAGGAATAAAAAGAAAACCTAGAGGGGTAATTCACTAAACCTTACATGGTGCAATTCTCCATGTAGGAATAGTGTTGCAGCCCGAACACAAAATATGGCTGCCAAGCGATCCAGGAAACAGGGCTGGGGGTGTGCACGAGTATGCAGACATTGTGCGGACACAGAAGTGATTGTGGAATGCAAATCACCTCATCTGCTGGTGGCAAACATGCAAATTAGGTGATTTTGCAATGCAGCAAGCAGAAAGGCATCCGTGTAGGTGTCGCGACATGGTTACTAATCGTGTACCAGACTATAAAATTGAAAGAGAGAATGTGACATCCCAAATAAAAGGTTGTATATGTGACAGTAGCCATGCAAATGGTCAAATCTATAGCCAGTGATACAAACAATTAATGCAATATATGAAAAATGTATCTTTTTTTAATACATATGCCACATTTAAGTGGCACGCAGCAGCAGCATGCAAACATGCCATTTTTTTTTTTAATTAAAATGTGTAAAATAAGAAATATAAAATGTATTGCATTATAGTGGCCAGCATGCATAGTCATACAATGGTAGGTTATAGTGGCTGCTAAGGGGATAGGCTGTGGTGTAGTGCAGTATTCAGGGTATTTGCAATTAGGTATATGTAAATAAGCCAAGTTGATTTAATAGCAAAAAGGGCCACCATGTCCGTAGGTACTAACTGTCTAAGAGATAGAATCATGGTATTGTAGGCAGAAGAGAGAGCTGACATGAAAAGTGGGTGTGGTTAGGCATGTATAAGCAGACTAGAGCTTAGCGGCACCTGTTTGCACTCAGCTAAGCCCAGCTAAGCAGGAGTGGTATCTGATGCTGCTCAGGTCTGCTTAGCCCCACAGTGCTTTTTTTAGCTGGTTGAAGAAAAGCTAAGTGTGCCCATCATGGTCAGGGGAGGGTCTAAACTGATGAGCAATGTTTACACTTGAGGCATGTGTTTGTACGCAGCTCTACAGGGCTTAGCAGAGCAGGAAATTGAAAAAAAATTAAAAGGAAATAGCCTGGAAAAGCCAATCAAGTATGAATGACTGATGAGTCCTCTTCCACTGACAGTGGCCCATTCAGACCCCTCAGTAATATAGCTGTCAGGTGGAATATATGATAGTCACACAGACTGCCTTTGCAGCACACCACTATAAGCTATGCATACACCCTTCAATCTGATTTTTCTCACATACTGTGCACCAATGGAGTACACACTTGGGAATTTTAACTGACAAAATGATAGGGGCTGCTGCTGCTTTGCTACATCTTTACATGCTGCAGGCTAAGGTCAGTGATGATGATGCTGCTGACAATGGGACTAGACTGCGGAGCAGATGAGAGATCAGACCCAGGGTAACCTTTCAGGGGCTACATGACCTGGAGATAGTAGAGTGCTACAGGGTGGATGGGGACATACTACAGGAACTCACCGAGCTCTGCTGCCCTTACCTCAGACCCAGAGCCAACAGAGGGGAACCCATCCCAGTGGAAACATAGGTATGTCTGGCATTAAGAATACTAGCTACAGATACTTTCCAAACACCTACTAGGGGCATTATGGGGGTCTCACAGGCATCTGCATTCAGGGTACTCCACCAGTTCCTGGATGTCATGCTTACACATGCCAGTGGACACATTTATTTCCCCAGCACCCCTGAGGAGAGGACCAGCAATATGCGTCTCTTCCACCATGTAGCACACTACCCAGAGGTACTGGGTACCATAGACTGCACTCATGTGCACATCAAAGCACCACCTGGGGAGGAGGGTAGAGTCTATATCAACCACAAGGAGTATCACTCCAACTGCCAGGTCATGTGCAATGCCCAGGGCATTATCATCAATGTGTTTGCTGGCAGCCCTGGCAGTTGTCACGACTCCCACATCCGGCACACATCTCAATTGTACCAGGCATTTGCCAGCGGGGACAGCCCATACGGCCATCTAATGGGGGATGCTGGCTATGCACAGGAACCTTGGATGATGACACCCATCAGAAAGCACACATGCCCACTGAAGAACTCCATAATGAGAGACACTCACAAACTAGGAACATTGTAAAGCATGTGTTTCGGCTGCTCAGGTCACGGTTCCGCTGCCTTGACGTATCTGGTGAAGTCCTGCAGTACTCTCCAGACACACGTGCACACATGCTCATAGGATGTGCCATGCTACACAATATGATCCTGTGAAAACAGCTGCTGCAGGAGCAGCAGAGGAAGGGACACACAGTCCCCCATCATTGCCAAGGTCCTACCAGGTACAGGGGAACTCAGAGGAGGAACCCCCTGAGCCCATCCCTGTAGGCAGACATAGGCATGCCCAGTAAGCCCTGGCCTTGGCAAAGAGGCAACGCATGGCACATACACTGACAACCTAGGGACCCAGGGACTGACATCTCACTTTGACTCACAACCACACAGTAAAAAGGATGCCACCCACATCACACTACCTGTACCATACTTATGTATAGGCTGTGTACTGTGTGCATCCAACAGAGTCAGCCCTGAAGCACTGTCCTCTCAACTGCTGCAGGCACAAGGTTAATCACTCTTCTTAACAACAAATGAATGCAGTAGCAGACTGAGGTAGAGTATTATGTTATTGCTGCATGTATGCAAGGGAATGGAGTGGGCTATTGGGATAACAGCAGACGACTGACAGCTATGTGGAACAACAGGAAATGTGTGCCAAATAGTGGCTGACCCAGAATATGCAGTAGTCCCCAAGGTGGCAAAACTCACTTCAGTATATGCGAGGGACTAAAAACAGTGGGGGTCATAGGACAGATGCATGGATGTCAATGTTGGAGTCCCACACCTACCTCTCAACCTCTTACAGCAAGATATATGTTTAAAAGCCATAAAGAAATGTGTGGCAAAGGCCCAAAAATAGGGACAGTTATGAAATTTTTCTTTGACAAACTTAGAAAGTTATATTATAACAGGTCTTGCAGTAGCATAAATTCTCTGAAGGGTAAGAAGTCTGATACTCAAATGTCTGTCATCACTTTCTAACTTCAGTCTTTAATGATTTGTCAGTATTTTCCCAGATAACCACAATGTTATGAAAAATGGACCCAAAATATAAGGCATACATCTGGACAGTTTGTGAAAATGTGTACATTTGAGAGGTATGCTCCCTTACCCCCAACACACTTGTGTTCCCATAGAACTACAGTAACATTTATGTTTGTAAGGTAATAGCAGCAGACCACACATTCCCAGGGCTGTCCGAATCAACTTTCTAAATTGTTCCATTACCACAATATGCAGGGGTTGATCTGCTATGTATGTGTGTGGTTAATAGTGTCAGGAAGTAAACAGCACTTACTGGTGGCTGTTGTGGTTTACTGGTCTAAGTACAGTACTTTGGTTAACAGAGTCCATGGTTCGAGACTGGCTGTGCTAACTATTTTGCATGTCAGCTACATCTATGGTAGGAGTTGTACAGACTGTCCAGATGTCAACATTTGTTACTGCAGGGAACACATAAAACACTCCTGAGCACCACAGGAATGCTCAATAAAACCACTTATTTGAATATGATTTTATTAGGTGACTAAAACTTGAAATATTGGTTACTGCAGGATAGGTGGACAATGGGGGGACAAGGGACCACACATATGAACAGTACACAGCGGCTCTAAGTAACCTAGATGGTGTCTAGTACAACAGCAGGTTGTGACAAGCCATTCTAGTGCTAGTATGTAAAGGCTGTCATGTACTGTGTCAGTACTGACAACAAGTCATTGGGCACCATCCATACCACTGGAGTGACAGGGTGTCACAGAATGTCCACACATATGTCTCATATATCTGTTCTGCTTGTCATAACATTGCATTTGCCTGGCAAACTATTTGCAAACCAATAAAGGTTGATATGAAAACATCAATGTCAGACAGTTGAGATGCAGATGTCATACCCATAAGAAAATGCAAGCTAATACAAAACCGTTCTACCACCTGTCTGCATTTGGAAGATCAGTATTAAGACCCTGTCCCCCATGTCTGGGCCTGTGTCCAACTGTTATATATAGTCCTGTGCAGATGTCTGTAAGAGAGGTATGGCCAACATGTAGCCTAATAATAACAGTGCAACACAAACCGTCTGTGAACCACAGCAGATGTATGTGGCACAATGATGGACAACCTGCTAAACAGGTGCAGTCAGAGCTGTGAAGTCCGTAACCCTGTGTGTGATGTTATGACTTCTACCCCAGTCACATCATAACTACAAATACGTAGCAGCAACTGTGGACAAACCCTAAGATTGGACTGCAGAAGGACAAAGAGGCACAAATAAGGGGAAGGGGAACCACTGGCCAGACAAATGTAGAATGTGCACACTAGAACAATTCATGCAGTAACATAGGTTCTCTACAGTATATGGAGTCATTAAACAAATGTCTGTCAGTTCTCCCTCACATTAATCTATACTGATCTGCACTGACATGCCAAGAAATCACAGTGCTATGTAGAATATAACACACATATTATGGAAAACTCCGCTCAGTCCAATGCACTCGGTACCCACCCCAGGATATGACTCCGTTAATAAGGATGGCACATAGCCAGGAGATCCCCCATACAGTATATCATTGAGGTACTGGACTGTTTACACAGGTTCATCAGCCAGTCTGCTGTAGCTTACAAAATCCTGGACCGGAGTACAGGTAGATCTGGACTGGAGTCCCACTGTTACTATTGAAGGTCATACTAGGCATGCTCCTACACTTAGGCCTTTGTCTGTGTAATGGTCACCCATTTTTTGGCCCTGATACTGTGTCCTCCACAACAGTAGCCTACCTGTCAGCAGATATTGATGTCATCCACCCCAACAGCAGTGGCAGACACTCTTCACATGAATATGCCTCTTGGTGCACGTGATAACTGCAAAGCACTATAGTGTAGCCAGCTAGATAAGTAGTGGTTCTAATCCCAACAATGGTAACTCAGTGTATGTGTGTGTGTGTGTGTGTGTGTGTGTGTGTGTGTGTGTGTGTGTGTGTGTGTGTTTAAGGGTATCCCCTTGTGGCTGTCTGTATTTCCACCCTATGTGTGTGCTGTGCCAATACATTTTAAGGCCTGTTCCACCCTGCTAACCCACAATTGCACTACTTTACCGGGCCTGTAGATGCCATTTACCTTAGAAGCACCGTTGGACACTCTTCAGCCATATAAACACTGTGGTGTACGCGATAAATATATAGTACATAAAACTAGATAGATAGGGGTTCTAATCTCAGGACTGGCAACTGCGTGTGTGTTTGTGTTTGTAGGTTATAGCATTTTGAGGCCTGTTCCACCCAGTAAATCCCCCATTGCCCTTCTTTACAAGGCCTGCAGATGTCATTGACCTTAGAAGCACTGTTGGACAATCTTCAGAGATATAAGCTCCGTGGGACATGCGATACGTGCATAGCAGTGTAATACATACAAGTAGATAGGTAGGGGGTAGGGGTTCTAATCTCAGCACTGGCAACTGTGTGTTTGTAAGTTATACAATTTTAAGGCCTGTTCCACCCAGTAAACCCACCATTGCCCTACTTTATAAGGTATGCTGATGTAATTCACCTTAGATGCACCATTTAACAATCTACAGGTATATAAGCTCCCTGGTGCACGCAATAAGTACGTAGCACTATAGTACAGATGACTAGATAGGTAGGGGTTCTAATTTCAGTACTGCCAACTGTGGTGTGTGTGTGTGTGTGTGTGTGTGTGTGTGTGTGCTCCTTGGTGCACAAGATAAGTACATAGCACTAAAGGACAGATGACTAGATAGGTAGGGGTTCTAATCTCAATACTTCCAAGTGTGATGTGTGCATTGGTTATACCATTTTGAGTCCTGTTCCACCCTGTTGACCCCCCATTGCATTACTTTACAGAGCCTGTTCATGTCATCCATGTTAGATTCACTGTTGAACACTATCTAGGCATATAAGATCTGTGCCGCATGCGATACATAGGTTGCACTATAATACATGCAACTAGGTAGGCAGGGGTTTGACTCTCAATATAGCCAACTGTAATACTGGGAATGTGTGTGTGTGTGTGTGTGTGTGTGTGTGTGTGTGTGTGTGTGTGTGTGTGTGTGTGTGTGTGTGTGAAGAATATCCCCTGTGTATGTTGGTTATACCATTTTGAGGCCTGTTGACCCCCTCCCCATGGCATTAATTTAAAGGGCCTGTTGATATCATCTAGCTTAGATGTACCATTTGAAACTCTCCAGGCCATACCAGTCATCTGTACAGATGACTGCAGAATGTACCGATGCTTGTCACATAAAAGTGATCCATGTCTCATAACAATGGGGTTTTCTGTGAAAACACTGACAAATCAGTGAGAGTTGAAGTCAGAAAACATGACAGACATTTCAGCTTCAGACCTCATACCCTTCTGAATATTCATGCTGACGCAAAACCTGTTATCCTATCAGTTGTCTAGGTTTGTAACAGCAATATGTGAGAGATGTCCCTATTTTTGGTGAGCTATTCTGACTGTAGTTCAGAAGGTCCTGCGTTCAATACTTGGCAGCAGTATCTTTTTCCCTAATGTTACATGACTGTAGTGCATGATATATTTACAATAGCATCAGTAATTTTTCAGAGGTGTTTTGGCCTACTGGTGTGCTACTCTGACTGTAGTGCAGAGGATCCTGGGTTCAAGACTTGCCAGGGCTGGTTATTTTCCTGCTGGGCAGAATAGTGCCTGAATCAGATAGGGTGAGTTTTAAGTGGGGGTTTGCGTGTTGTGCTGCAATGTTGAGCTGTGCTTACTCCCACTTAAACCCGTGCTAATTTAAAAAAAGAAATGAAAATGGAGTGATAGGAAAGTGGTGAAATGGGGGTAAAAGGGGGAAAAACAAGCTGAAAAGCAGGTAGTGATGTGCAAGACTGCTGAAGGGAAAGGCCCATAACTCCTCATTTCTTCTGTAGCAAAATCTGAACAAGTTTACAGATTTTGTACATGTATTTGGACCCTCAAACCCCAGAGAGAGGGGTGAGGACAACAGAAATGCATTGCGAAGCCAATAGGATCAAATTAGTTGTGTCCAGGGGACATGTGTATGAAATGGATAGCTATGTATGGGGCAATATTTTTTCTGTTGGGACAAATGCCGATTTTTTTAAGGTGAGATTGGAATGTTGAGGAAGGGATATAGGTACGTCTGGGGAGATAAGTTGGGTGAGAGAGGTAGACAGACAAAACAGACAAGACAGCAGACGGGTGTGTATGACACATGAAGGGGTAAAAACCTTGGACAGGAGGGTGTTTTGGAATAAGAGGACTGTGTTCCCCAAGATGGAAACAGTGGGACTGAGGTCCCCACTCATGGGCAGTCACCACTGCTCCTTCACGTCCCCGAAGGTGGCTGTGCTGGGGGCTGGCCACTGGGGCCAGCCTGCTCCTCGATGTGCACCAGTCTGCCCTCTATCTGGCACATTCAGCCATCCATATCCAGCTGGATGGCCCTGCGCACCAACCCTGGAAATTGGTTTTGGGTGATAGGGTCCTCTCCGTGTCCAGGCCCGGGGAGATGGGCCCCATCCCCTGAGGTGGTTCCACCCAAGGGTGGTGTAGGACCAATGGAGGAGGCAGCTCCAGGATGAGTCCCTGATGTGCTGGGACCCAGTGCCTCAGACAGATGAGATGGGACAGGTGGATCCATTGGGATCTGTCTACCCAAACATGTTATGGTGTTGATGTTTGTCAAAGTGCATTCGTTAGTCATGAACAAAACATTTCAACTTTAGTTATAACAGCATGCATGGGAGTTCCAATTAACCCAGAACAAAAGAATTGCATAGCATACAGAACACAGGCATGAATGGAATAACAGTCATTATTGTAACTGCATGCCAGTAACAGTTACAGAAAAAGGCCAACAATGGTGGAATTTCAGCAAGGTATGTTAGTATGCAACCATTGAACTATATAACCAATAGTACAACACAAGGCCCAACATTAGGTTTTGAGAACAATATATGTGGAAATGAAACCATACCCGTAGTGTAACATTAATAATATGTGATGCAGATAAGGGGTGGGGGGGGGAAACATTCCATTAACAAGTGTATAGGCTATATTTTTCACAACGGTACTGCTCAATACTCTACAGCTCTGCCCTTACTTTATTTACATCTACATGTGCCCTAATGCTTGTGTAGCACATACATACCTCTCAAGCTGTCGACATGGAATGGTATGGGCCAAGCTGTAAGAACTATAGGTACATAACTACAGGGGACCTGTACATATCAGGGTAACATATATGACTAACAAGGTGTACCCTGCACTGATGTTGTGTGAGTGTGCTACTGGCATACTTCAAATGGAGTTATATCTGTGTCCAAGGTTAATGGCAACAGTGGTCACTAGCAGTGACAGCACGACACTTGAGGGACATACATTGAGCACAGTGCATGGTGTATATACCTATCCTGCTGTCATTTGTAGGCATGGGGTTGGACTATCAGCACACTATCACTAATGTAACAGACATACAGCTGTAACAACAGTAGAGCATTTAATTTGTCTAATTCAGTAGGAATAGTATGTACCGGCTGATGTTTTATTTAATAGAGTCTTATCAACTTGCTGAGCACTGCTGCTACATCTGGACACAGTTTATTAATATACCCTTTATACAGCTATTGCAAACATTTCTTTACCTGTAAGCCCTGTGGAGAAAATATCTGTCAACACTACATGATAGTTTGTACAAATAGTCAAGACTATACTTGTCTCTTACTATAAATACATCTTAGTACTGGTACCTGGATTCATACCCTGGTCTGTGTGTGCAAAAATGAACAGCATATCTATTTCTTATCACAATGAGCTACTTGGCCACTTCTGTGTGCTGGTTAACTGATTTCTGCCTAAAGCTCACTTGGTTACAAAGTCTGACTTGATAATATAGGTGGAGTGTCACAGAAGACTGCAGTGACAGTTGAACATACATGCACGAGATTCATGCATGAGATTCATGCATGACAGAGATAGTAGAAGTGCGTAATAATATTTGGAATGCAGGTGTGCACATTTAACCCCTAGTGGATGGGAATATGTGTGATCTGTACAGACCATATCAGGGTGCTGAGTTTTCATACCCAAACCATATACATTTGCACATGGTATATTTGCAGTCTCCAGGCAATCATAGTCTCATACTTGCCTCCATCAGCGTACCTACATTCAGGAGTATCTTCTTTCTTCTTCTTTCGGCTTTTCCCAGTTAGGGGTCGCCACAGCGGATCACCGTCCGCTCATGATTGGGAGTATATATAGCTGAAATGCAAAGGTTAACACAAGACAATCCTGAGGGAAACACACTATAATACTTTACACATTACCATTCAAGGTGCAGATCTTAGTGCAGAACATATATCAAATTGCATTCTATCTTGCTGTACAGATACACATATACACTTTAGCATAAAAGTTCTTTATCAGCCACACTTCAGTCACTTCATGGTGTCATAGCCATATTTGCTGTAGAGCACCTGTATAATTGGATTTCTACAGCAACAAATCAGAATAAACACAGCACTTGGAGGAAAGAACTTTATTGAGGGTGACATGACACAATGGTTTATTACATTCAAAATGTTGTGTGCAGTTGTAATGTATATTTAATAGATGATGAATTAATGTAATTTATTACCTTCATAGTTTCAAGCACAGTGTACTTTATTACAAGATCCTTAATATTAGTACAATATATACTTATGTCATTCCTACACACTATTATTACAGCATTAGCTTTCTTTCATCAATAGTAGCTTGTTTGATGCCTTCATCATTATTGCACAGTACCTGGCATTACTCAGTTATGTCAGTGTGGGTCTAAGCTCACATTTATTGCAGTACAGTCACAACACACTATACTTACTGGCAGTAAACAATATATTCTTTCTTACTTATTGTAGTATATATTGCAAGATAGATCTGTATTCACTACACTGTTGGCACATCCTCGATAGGCACTCAGCGTGGGTCTCTACGTTGTTAGTCCTCTCTTCTGCAGCTGTTGGGGGGGCACACAATTATGCATACTTGTCAGGCAGATATTCATACAACAATTTGATAAATCACCAGTTGCTATGCTTACAAACTACTGGGGCATTCTGGTCCTGAGCATCTTGGGTCCATTGGACCAAGAGCTCCCTCTTCCTTCATTTCAGGTCATTGTAATGGTGATGCACCAGTTTACCAGTGCAGCGGGTTCCAGTGGCATTGGTGAGGTCATGAGCCAGATGGTCCCAGGCCTCAGACTTATATTCAGAGTCCTGGTAGTGGCCCTGCAGCAATCTGGCATCATGGTCTTTCACTAGGAGTCCAACCATGACCCTGGACTCCATCGTGCTCCAGCATTGTGCCCACAAACACGCTCCCTCTCCAACTCCAGACATAGCTCCTGCAGTGATTAAACTCCAACAGGTTCTGGTTGTATTCCCACCTGTCCAGTTTAAATAAGGTTGTTTTCCCACACTTTGCCACCATTGGTCCATTTTTGAAAATGCTAAGCAATGCTTAACATAGCACAAACTTGCTGAGCTGAGAGTTGCTTCAACAGGTCCTGCTGAGTAATGCTTAGTGGTGTGCTAACCCGCTTAGCTCTGCTGAGGACTGCTTAAACTGGGAATGCTTAGCACTGCTTAAACCAGCTAACCGGAGCTGCACATTGCTAAGTCCTGCTAAAACAGGTCTTGTTTAAGCATTGCTTAGCTTGGCTTAGTAATGCTTAGCAGGACTTAGCTATGGGCAAACTTCAGTTCTTTCATACATACAAAACTCTTGTAACTTATTGTTCATTAATGATACTTAGGTGTATCTATTTTGCTTTATATCTTCTAAAGATATGCATTTCACTACATTATCTGTTCCTGTAACTTTACTGTATTGTACACTTGTGTGTAACTGGGGTTTTTATACTTGGGTCTCCACTGTAATTGGGCTTCTGGTCAAGCTGCACCAACCCAGTTAACATATGTCAATGTATACATGACAAAAATAAAACATTTACAACATTTCCCTATCGCATGTAAAAAGCTGAATGGTGGGGATTCAACCCATGCATCTACTGTACACGAGGACATCATTCTAACCATTAAGCCAGTGAGGATTTGCTGCTGAACTGCTTTATATACCTCTTATTTACAATTAAGCACTGCTGAGCACTGCACCGCGCTGCACAAACCCACTCAACAATGCTTAAACTTGACCTTTTTGACAAAAATTAAATGCATCTGGTTTCTATTTTTAGATGTCTGGCACGTGTTTATTGCTAAGCGCTGCACCACGGAAACACAAATAAAAATACATAAAAAATGTAGGCAAACAAATTGCACATCACATTTTATCATTTAATTTCAGTGCGGTGCAGCAGTCTGACAGTACAGGGGGGGGGGGGTGTTACAGACACTGTAACACAGCCCCTACATCTAGATTTTCATACTGGTCAAGGACACACTTTATGTAATGTTTTAGTGCCGTACGGCACTTTGACAGTGCAGGGAGTGTGTTATGGATACTGTAACACACCCCGTGTGAAAGAAATATAAAAAATTATTAATAAGTGTCCGAAGACACGTTCTTTAATCTTTTAATGCTGTACGGCACTTTGATAATGCAGGGGGTGTGTTACAGACACTGTAACACCCGCTCTGTGTGAGGTAAATGCAAATAATTATGAATAAGTGTCCGAAGACATGTTCTTTAATCTTTTAGTGCTGTACGGCACTTTAACAGTGCAAGGGGTATGTTATGGACACTGTAACACACCCCCTGTATGAAAGAAATATAGAAAATTATTAATAAGTGTCCGAAGACACATTCTTTAATCTTTTAGTGATGCACAGCACTTTGACAGTGCAGGGGATGTGTTAGACATCTCCAAGCTCTGTAACACATCCCGTAGCACTGATTCAGTAACCGTGTACACAGCTCTCCATCAGTAGCGTGCCTTCATGAATATGCAAGGGGTGCTGCCGAGCGAGAACTGCAGACACGGCCACCATACACACTGTGTAGGGCTTACACTATTCCTACATGGAATTTATTAAATCCGGGGGCTACACTATTTTCTTGAGTGCATTACCAAGTTAACAAAGTCAAATGAATAAGTACATTGAATGAATGGATACATTTTAAACAACCCAACTTTTAAGCTTTTCATTCAATAAAATGAAAATTAGGATCAAAACAGAGTGTAGTGTAATGAATGGCTCATCAAGTTGAATATGGTCACTTTCACCTTTGCTGGCATACATTGTTTAATCCACTCTGGCCAGGATCAAAAATGCTTAACACATCAGTAAGGATGATGGATAGATACTTGGCAGAATATATATCAAGCCAATCAAGTCAATCTCCTCTTACCGCATACTGTGTTAGGGGGCTGACCAGAATTTCAACTATTTTTAAAGTTTTGGTCAACCTTTTATGTGATAAACATTAACAAACTGAACTTTGAGTGGAAACTGAAATTTGAAGAAAATAAATAAATAAAAATATATGCATATGATTTAAGTGCCCAGTTTATCAGCCTGACATAGACAAGTATGAAAAATAATTACAGCGAAATTTGGGGAACCGCAAATATCAGCTAGCCAGGTGGCAAGCTGTACAAACAGAATCTGACATGGGGAACATATTTGTTTGAATGACTATATATTTAAACTGAGGGCTGGCGTGATGGTTAAGGTGTTTACCTTACAGACACAAGGTGCAGGGTTTGATTCTCAGGTAGGGTAATTGGCTAGGCTTAAAATGGCCCACATGGGAAGTTAGCCTAGTATTAACCTATGAACCATCTACTCCAACTAGAAGAACCCAAAGCCTGGCACATATGAATTAGGTTATGCTGACATAAACTTGAATAACAAGATGGTAAGAAGTACAGATGTGTGGCCCCTAGTTTATATCTGCAGTCAATGCTATGTACAGCCTCAGTCCTGTTTAGGAACTGCACCAGTGCCTCTCCATATGGACCTGGAACCCCATACACATTGAGGTATGTGATCCTTTATGTGTCTGTGTTGACAGGTGGAACATCTCAAAAGCAGATACTGCTGTACCCAAGCAGTTTCAATAGTTCTCAACTACATGTACAGCACATCTATCCTACATTTCCTGTCATCTGCCATGGGTCTGTAATTTTTACTGAGGTATTTTGCCAGTTAGTATTCCTTTCTTAACTCTGTGAATGTTCATACGTAGAAAAGTCTGACTGAAATTTGTGAACGTTGCAGTGGTGCAGTTATATGGGTTGATGCAGGAAACTGTAATATTGCTTATATCAAGGTAAGACTATGCAATTGATATGGCAGTTCTGCTAATGAAGCCAGATATTTTCACTACTTCTGAATCAGTAGTTATGCACAATTTACTTACCCATGCAAGACATGCACGGCAAAGTGATTTCAAACTATGTGACCTATCTTTGCTCCTGCATACTACGTGTGCATATCTAACACTGTGGTGCAGCACTCTGTTTTGTGACACGATTTACCAGTATGTATCTGTGCACACAGTTATACCATACTGCTCCTCTAGTGAACTGACCACGTAACCATGGCTGCCTCAGCAATTGAGAAATGAAGCTCATGCATGGTGTGCCAGTGTAAGAGTGTTATTTTCCTGTTCAGAGAATTCAAGGAGCTGCTACTTGGCTGGCATGATGGTCCTTTATAGAACACAGATCAGTAGGTACCACTGGGGTGGAAGGGTGATACCAGCATTCTTTAATAAAGACACAAGGATATCAGAGCTTCAAAACTAAATGTAGATACACATTCACATTTGCAGTGAAGCTCAGTGTGGGCTAGTACTGTAATAAGGTACTTGATACAGTTGTAACAAGCTGCTTGTTACTGGTACAGAAGTAAAGAAGTTCACCTGGTAATCTTTACTCAGATAACTTTTCTCCAACTCCTAATAATTTTGTACCTTATTGCTCCTCCTCATACTGCACTTATTTCCCAGACTCTTGCTTTTCCTACTACTCTTACATCCCACTAACTGCAGTTCTTCCTCTGTCCATTAATTTTCCTGCTCATTTCCATAACTTCTTCCATCTCTCTCTTATCATTTGTAAGCTACATTCTACTTGTCTGTCTGTAAATTATTACTAAACTTAAAAACACCCCAGTCTGATCTTTTCCTTGTAGCCATCATGTATAAATACATTATTTGTTACCGTATGTTATTTTTCTGCTCAATAGGCAATTTAATCTCTCTCTCTTTTGTGTTCAAATGTTGTCATGTAAGAAATATTTAAAAATATTTAAAAATCTTGTAAACAAGGTCATGTATAGATGTTTTTACCCTGCAGTTATAAATGTACATCATGTGTAACTTACTAGTGGAGCATTTCCCCCCCAGCCTCTGCTGAAATTGGATTTTGCTCAGTCAGACTTTTCCCAATCAATAAAGACAAATAAATAAATATATATTTTTTTGGTAGTCCTCAACTCTTGGATGACTTTTCTTTTAAGGGAAGGGGATTGAAAAGGTGCTAGATCATTTGCTGCCCTGGGTAGTTCCAACTAGACTAAGTATATTAATGTTCAGTCAGTTAAATTAACTTACTGATGAGCATTTCCACAGCTAAAATAAAAAAAATAACAAATACAAATATGCATTCACGTCTTGTTACCCTACTCAGTTCTAATCAACACAACAGGTGCCCTTTTATCACTATCCTTGATATCAGCGATTTCTAAATGTATATGCTTGTCTTAAATCATGTTCAGAAACCCAAACCTTCCCGTGCGTTCCAAAAACACACCATCTTAACAATATCGGGAATGTTTTGCATACAGAACAAGCATAGGCACCGGAAGCTGTTAAAGACTGGGGGGGGGGGGGTGACAGGGGCACTTAGTGAACTAAAAAGGGTAATTTTTTTATAACTATTTGCTACCACAACATAGGTTCACTTGGATGACATTTTAAGCTTAGCCAATTACAAACACTAGGTCAGATTTTAGACAAACATAGAATATATGGACATACTAGCTGGAGAATTGAATACAACCTTTGATCCAATTGTAGGTAGATTGAACGCTAGACTCAACCAGGATGAAGTTAACACAGAAACCATGAGGGACTACTTTAGATCACATGATCTGTCAGAACCATATAGAAAACTGCATTCCACAGAGAGGAAATAGTCTTATTTCTTGGCATCTCATAAAATGTCCAGAACAGACTATTTTCTTATCACTAACTAACTAACCTATAAAATTGAGAGATCCTAGTAGACCATATAACTATATCTGACCATGCAATTATAGAGCTAATCATAAAACTGAGAAAGAACTAAGAAAAAATAAGATTCCCAAGCACGTTGGATGGCAAACAAATGAATCCCTAAGGGATGATGAACAAGTTAAAAAGTAGATTAATGAATGCCTAGATTAGGTTCACATTATCCCAATGGAGCAAACCATTAAACTAGATATAAGATGGACGGCCTAAAAGCAGTAAAAAGATGAAGGGTAATTAATATAGCTTCTTATCATAACAAGATGCAAAATAATGCAATTAAGAAGTTAGAAATCAAGGTGAAAATCCTTGAAAAACTACAGAAAAATGATGATAGAAATAAAATGGGTCAAATGAAATTCATAGGTTCATAGGTAAGTACTAGGCTATTGGCCCTAGGGCCTGTATAAGCCTAGCCAAAAGGTACCCTGGCTTTCGCCACCCAAGAAAATTATTTTCCTGTGCCACTGTCGAGCAGAGCCACAAAAGTGATCCCCGAGGTGAATTTCCTATCTCCCATCCAATCATCAAGATTTTTCTTGAAGAGTGCTAATGAGGAGCTTTGTTTGATATAGATAGGTAGCTTGTTCCAGAGTATGGGAAGTCTCTGGGACAGGAATCTATCCCTCCAGCATGTTCTGTTTATTGTGGTGACAAGGTTAGGTCCCTAGAGTGTGTAGCTCGTAAGGATTGGGATTTCTTTAAGTGGAGCATGTCTAAAAGCACTGGGTTTGACATAGCTTTGTGTGTTAGGCAGAGATCGCCTCTGAGTAGGCAATATGCGATGGAGTAAAGCTGCAGATTTTTGAGACGGTCTGCATAGGGCATCTGTTTGAGGCTGGTAATCCTCTTTGTGAGTTATTTCTGTGGCCTTTCCAGTTGATTTAGATGCCTTGTGAGGTACATACCAAAAGGGGCATTGTACTCTATAATGGGTCTAATGAGTGACGAGTAGAGGGGAACAATGACCTCTTTTTTCCTGGATGAGAAACCTTTTATGATGAGGTGTGCCACATAGAAGGATTTCCTGACTACTGTGGTGATGTGATTATTAAAGGAGAGACTACTGTCCACCTGTGTCCCAAGGTCTCATCACACTTTCGGTGATAAGTAGACTACCGCCTATGTGGTAGTTCATGGGTACAGAGTTTTTACCAAAAAGGATGACAATGCACTTTTTGGCATTGAGCTTGAGGCCATGGCTTTGACACCAGGCATCTGTCTCAGCAAGATCCTTTTGTAGGATATCCACATCTTTTGGAGTTTTGATTATGGCTCCTAGTGTGCAGTCATCTGCGAACTTCCTTAGCCAAAGACCTTCTGTGTTAGCCTGTACTTCAGAGAAGTATATACCAAACAGGAAAGGACCCAAGACTGAACCCTGTAGTACTCCACTTGCCACTGGTCTGACATTGGATTTGGAGTCTGCTACTTTCACAGTGTGGGTTTTGTCAGTGAGCCAGTTGGCAACCCATCTTGTGACATAGAGATTTATACCTACCTAGTTTAGTGAGTTTATCTATAATTCCAGAGTGGGGTATGGTGTCGAAAGCTTTGGCTGTGTGAACCACCTTACCCTCATCTATGGCTTTGGTGACTGCTTCAAAGAAGTCTATCAGGTTTAGGAGACATGATCTGCCTTTTACAAACCCAAACTGGGTGGGGTCCTGAGTTTGGAGATTACCAGTGTCATTGTTTATAAGTTCCATGATGATATGTTCCATAGCCTTGCAGATCAGGCTCGTTAGGCTAACGGGGCAGTAGTTTCTGGGGTCTGTGGTGGCTCCCCCTTTGTGGAGTGGGATAACCGTCGCTGTGCACCATTCAGTGGGCACATAGCCTGAGGTGAGCCTATGATTGAACATGGTACTTAGATGGGGTGCCAGTTCGTTCTGTAGTTCATGTAGAACACAGCCTGGGATGTTGTCAGGTCCCATGGATGCTGTGTTCTTGGCTTTGGATAGTGTATTTATTACCTCTGCAACCGTGATTACAGGAACTTTGCATTCTTCTGGTATAGAGATGGGCCCTTTAGGGGATGACAGGGGTGGGGGGTAAAGTTAGCACTGAACCTATCTGCCAGGATGTTGGCAATATCAGCTGGTTCTGTATATTTAGTGCAATTGTGCTGTAACTCAGAGCAGATCTGAGTGTTGCCATTGAGATTCTTGACATAGCTATAGAATGCTTTGTGGTTGTCTTTAGAGTCTGTGGCGATTTTGTTTTCATAACTAGCTTTGGAAGATTTTATGAGGGAATCTCAGCTTCTTACTGAGGCTGACCAGGGAGTTTCTCCAATCATGGATTTTACTCTTTTTTGCAACAGTTTCTTTCTTCTGTTGTAGAGTTTGTTTATGGCAGGGGACAACCAGATTGGCTTCCTTTTTTTGGAGGATAGCATCTTGGTTCCGTTAGGGATTGCACAATCCATGCACTCGTGTAAGTGCTTATAAAGTGCATTTGTGTAGGATTCAGCAGTCGTACCTCTATTGTCTGTCAGCATGGGTGTTGTGAAGTTTGCTATTTCTGTCTTAAGCGTGAAGTTGGCTTTGGAGAAATTTTTTATTGTGGTTTCCCTAATGGGGGGTGGGGCTGGGATGTGGATGTCTAGGGTGATTAGCTTGTGGTTGGATCTGACCAACGAGGAATTGACCTCTGGTGTGGAGCACTGGTTGCCCATGTTGGTAATAACCAGGTCTAGGATATTGCTGCCCCTAGTGGGGGTATGGATAAGTTGATCCAAGGCATTGGAATTTATGAAATCTGAAGTAGGCAGACTTCATTCCAGAAAACGTTGAGCACAAGAGTTGGTACATGAGTAGTTTTCCCAGTTAATGGTAGGGTAGTTGAAATTGCCCATTATTAGGGTGTTAGGTTGTACCCTAATATTTTCCAGTGTATCAAGAAATGAGGAGTGGGAATCCTGGGGCATGGTGGGGGATCTGTAGCAAGCTACAATTTGGATTGTGGTGTTTCCCAGAGTTAGTTGCACTTGGATAATCTCAGATGCATTATGCGGAGCAACTAACCTGGAGGTGTGGATATCCTTAATGAATATGGACACGCCTTTAGTGTTTCGGTCCAGGTTAGGTGGCCAAAAGGTGTGATATGAATTATAGCCTGGTAATGTAGGGGTACTCTCTGGAGCCTTGAACCAGGTCTCTGTCACTGCACAGATGTCGATGTTCTCCATTTTAAGGAGTGCCTCGAGTGAGTGCATTTTGAGGTTTAGACTTCTAGCATTGAGTAACAATACCCTCAGATTCTTCTTGCCTGTACCTGTTATGGTGGTGAATTTGTCATTTGAACCTTACCTAAAAAAGGCACTATATGGGTGGCTAGAGCCTTAGCCAGTATCCAGAATCCCAGGGGCGACAGGTGCAGGCCATCTCTGGCAAAGCATTGTGGTTTGTCGATCATGTCATTGCAGGCAGACAGATACTGGATCCCCTTAGAATGACACCAGAAGCTTAGCCAGTTGTTGAAGTCAATCATTTTGTCCTTGTACTGTGGCATCATTCTGGGTGATGGCAGGATGCTACTCAGGGCTAGGGTCATACCTGCCTGGGCTACAAGATCGGACAGCTCCACCATGTCCCTTTTCATGTAGTCCAGGGAGGTACGTCTCAGATCATTCACACCAACATGGACAATGACAGAGTCATATTTGTACTTGTTGTGGAGTGACCTGAGTGCATGCATTATGTGGCGGATCCTGGCACCTGACAGGCAGCTGACAGTAACTTTCACCTTGTTTAGCCTGGCAAGTGGAACATCAGTGTCCCTGACTATAGAATCACCTATGACTAGAGTGTTGGGTATGTTGTTATGCCTTATGGGCTGTGGGTTGAGTGGCACACTGAGTTTGTGGGCTATGTGTCATTTGGGTTGTGTTGGGGGGTGGAGGCTGCTTGTGTTTCTGCTTTGGAGGTCCCTGTTGCTTGAGCAGGTTTTTACGGAGAGCCTCCACGAATGTAGGTGTGTGTGTTGTGTTTCTATGTGTGTGTTTTGGTGGTGTAGGTTTTGAGGGACTATATGCTGAGTGTGGTGTGGTGCAATTATTCACCTTCTCCTCTTGACTGTCTAGTCCAGCCTTAGATGAAGAGATCTTTGCTTCCAGTTTGGCTATATAAGTGCATCTCTCACAGGTTGTAGTGTTGGGTGGTAGTAGGAGATGGTTGTCTGTGTACATGAGGCAATTACTGCATTGCCCCAAGATGCCCAGATTCATCAGGTAGACAGGAAAAAAACACCGGGAGATGACCCTTAGACATGCCTGGATAGGTGCTTATTTGTTAAGTACTAGAAACTGTTTTCCTCTAGACAGTGAGGAAAGTTGAGTGCTGTAGTAATTTGTAGCTTATTTAGTGCTTACAATAAATTCTGAACAAATGCTGAGCTCAAAGAAACAGACTTGAGTGCTGAAACAAAAAAAACTGGCTAGTTCTAAGAAACAAAATTAAGCTAGATGGCTTCAGTCCAACACAGAAAGGCTTGGGGGCTTAGAAGCCCACAAATAGTCCTGGACACAGCAAATCTGTATCCAGACTAGACTACCCACAGGAAAGGCAGGAAACAAGCTTAGAATTTGTTTTATTTTTTTATTATTATTATTTTTTTAAGTGGAAAGAGAGAAAGGAGGAGCAGAAACTAAGCTGATTGGCCTTCTCAAATGTTCTCCCTGTATTAGGTAGAATGAGGTAATAACACTAGACTGGGAGGAGGGTCCCAGATCAAATTTACAGTAGGGGCAGGCAACTGCAAAGCCACCAACTATAAAAAAACAGCATACCAATAAGGAGGAAAGGTGGGAAATGAACTGCAGAAATGTTTCTCACAGCAGAAAAGCAGCAGTGAGCCTTTAAATGAAAGTTTTAAACAGCTAAAATAGCCTCTAGAGAAAGCTTTTAACTACAAACAAGTTATCAGAAACAAACAACCCAACAGATGCTTAATAAAAGTGGACAATTTCCAGTTAATACCTCACACACAGTAAAACTAGATAGAAAAATATACAGTACACAAAGTGCTATAAATAACTCGAAAAAATAAGCAGAAAAACAGGATACTTAATGTTATATATTATAGATCCGAGTTTGCTCAGTGTGAAATGGCAGAAACACTCACAACTTAACTTTTTAGGTAACAGAAAGTTGAAACCTGAGACAACTTTTAAGAAAATAAAAGCTCAAAAAGAACCAATGAGGTGCTTAGTCTAAGCTGTAGTCCAGGTGACCTCAGTCAGCCAATGACCTTAAACAATTCTATCTCACTGAAATGCCTGATGGCTTTGGCTAAACCAAGATGTCCCTGAATATGTGCTCAGACACACAGCCCCCACAAACACTAGGCCCAAACACAAGCCTGAATATGGACAATGCTACAAATGTCCACACTACTTAGAAACAAGCTGCAGAAATGTTTCTCACAGCAGAAAAGCAGCAGTGAGCCTTTAAATGAAAGTTTTAAACAGCTAAAAGAGCCTCTAGAGAAAGCTATTAACTGCAAACAAGTTATCAGAATCAAACAACCCAACAGATGCGTAACAAAAGTGGACAATTTCTAGTTAATACCTCACACACAGTGAAACTAGCTAGAAAAATATACAGTACAGAAAGTGCTATAAATAACTCGCAAAAATAAGCAAAAAAAAGGGATAGTTAATGTTATATATTATAGATCCGAGTTTGCTCAGTGTCCTTCCTTCAGTTAGCTCAGCTCACAAGATCTACCATTTCACATATAACTTTTTCTACAGAATAGTGGCAGATAAAATCAAGATTACTTGCCAATATTCTGAAAGTAGATAAACCTAAAAACTTACATTCGGGACACAGAAAGAAGCAGTTAACTATGCTAACCTTAATTATCTCTTAGAAAAGTGTAAAGAGGAATAAAAGATGTCTGAAATAATGAAAAATGACTACTGTGTACTATCTAAACAGTTTTAAAGGTGAGATACCACCCGCAGAAGCCAAATAGAAAGGATACCATGACATACCCCTTTAAGAAGTCCAAGAAGTGATTCACCTGTTGAACTTTGGAAAAACTCTAGGTCCAGATAAATGCAAAACAATATTTTATAAAATACCCAAAGATAAAACAGGACAAAATCTTATCAATGCTCTTCACTATATTCCCGAATACAGTATCAGTATGCTATAGCTGAACAGGTCAACTATATTTGTTTCAAAGCCAGGAAGAAACCCCGGATTAATTTGCAACTATGGATCAACATCTAGAATTAACTGAGATATCATGTTACTAATTGCAACACTAGCTAACAGATTCAAACAACATATACTGCATATAACTTCAAAACACCAGCCAGGATTTATGGAAAGAGCACTGATAAAAGAATATGGGCACAAGATGACAACATGCCCCAGGAAACATTATCAGTCTGCTATAATCACAAGAAATACAAGAAAGAAAGAAGCAGTATCCAAAGCATTTGATAGAGTTCATGTACCCTTTATTATATCCCCATTTGGGAAATTCTCTGCTTTTCCAACAAAAACATAAATATAATTCCTAACCCGTACACAGATGTGCACGCGCACACACACACGTCTGCCTACTCACTCTGAAAATAACAGTCCAAACTCCATCCTCTGTGTAGCAGCAGCTTTCACCCAGGCAGCTTCCGAAAATAAATCCTTCACAGCTAAATATAACTGTCCATTCCAGCAGGAAACCTGGACATACGCACTGTCAACTCCAACAGGCTGGACGAGCTGATGTCATTGTGCATGTGATGACGTCAGCTAAAGCGCAGAAAATGAAAATTTTCAAAAATAAAGACATAATGTGGGACAGTTGGGAGGTATGGGTGATCTGCAAAAGTGGGGTGGGCTCCCCTCCCCCCTCGCTCTATGGTTCCGGCGTCCATGAAAACAAGACTACCTTACCTACACTTTCATCCGCTGCAACTGAGTCCACTCCTTTCTTAATCACTCTTATAGTCTATAACTTCCCTCCTTTCCTCTCTTGTCTGTTGTAAATAACTACTGCAGTGCCTTTCAGTCAGCTGTTCACCTCTGGTCTTGTTACTTTGTTAGGAAAATGCAGATACAATACAAAGTCCTGTATAATCTGCAACATTTAGTTAGCTTTCAGTTATCAAAGGAAACGCATTTGGTTCCAGCACTTTAATTTTCTAATGTGACATTGAAGACATACAAGCGTGTATTGTCTTTCCATTTCCCTATCAGAGCAAAACTTCAAAGGTCCACCAATGCAGACCTCTCTGAAACACAAGTCTGGAAACACAGCTAATTCTGCATTGCACTTTCGGTGGTGGTGCTGCAGTAGTGTTGTCACCTCACAGTTAGCCGTTTTCCGTTCAATTCTCAATTAGAGCGTCTTCTGTGTAGCTACACGCGTGAATGGGCGTTCCTTCATTGAAGGTTGTACGTTAGGCCCAGCAAGCCAGTACGTAAAACTCTACTGCCAATCATTAGCGGACCGGAGTTCCGCTGTGGCGACCCCTAACCGGGAAAAACCGAAAGACTTTGGTAGAGCTAGTCAAAACAACAACTGACAAGATTCTGAGAGCAACATCAATGAACAAAAAATGCTTGAAATACCACAAGGGTGAAAACCAACATTGTATGCATCTTTTTGGGGGGCAAAACTCCAAGAATGAGTACCCTGAACTTATTAATACCAGAAATACTATAAATATCAGCTACACAGACACACATACCTTTTTTTCCAGATATTTTTCCCTTATTTGGTTATCACTACTGGCATACACATAGAAACAGTACCAGGATGGTTATCCTACAGAAAACAGTCAAACACATTCTGTTCTTCAGTGCTTTATGATTTCAGAACTTGACACTTAGGTGGTTAAGATGAAATTCCGTAAGTGTGGATGTGTGTGTGTGTGTGTGTGTGTGTGTATGTGTATATATATATATATATATATATATATATATATACATATAATGTGTATATATATATATATATATATATATATATATATATATATATATGGGTCTACCTCGACCCATCGAAAATATATTTCAGTGAAATGTAATCAGGCGATCTCCTTTCTGCAAAAGTGCATTTTTTTCAAAAATGTCCTTTTGTGAAAAGGCAACTAAGAGTACAGCAATGGAGGCTGTTGCTTAGATCGCGGCACAATGGGGAAAAGAGAATATTCCCTTTTTCCCACTATAGTGCAATCTCGGAGTTAGAATATAAAAGTAGCGAGGTGTGGGGGGTTGCAGGGGGGCTTGCCCCCCTGCATAGATGTGGTTAGTGTTGTGGGGGGTTTTTTCAGTTTATTTCTTGCAAATGTGCATTTTTGAAAAAAATGCACTTTTGCGAAAAAGAGTTTGCCTGTTTATGTTTCGTTGAAATGTCATTTAGATGGGTCAATTTAGACACACACACACTATTGTAGGCAGATGAACTAGAATCATCTTCTGTGCTTAGACCTTCACTAATCAGTCCAGTTCCTTAGCTAAAAATTTCTTTTAAGTGAGAAATTCCATGGCACTTATCAAGTTTAGAAAACATACAGCAAAAATATCTTTACTGTATCATAACTGATATTAAATCATTAGATTTAGTGCAATAAGGTGCAGAACAGTGTTACACTGCTACACATTGAAGGATGTTTTGCCACTCATCAGTATTAGCAACTCCATAATAACACAGAAGCAACATTTATAGATAGTAAAATAAAGTATTTCACTTACCAAAAATAGATAAATCAACAAAATCACAAATATTTCTTTTATTTAAACATTTTTAACAGTAGTGCAGATAAGATGAGATGAGGTGTACAACTCACCCAGACACAAAGTGCTAAGTGGTGTGATTGGTAGAGCCTGATCAGTCTTCAGTGAGTTACCAGCATTCAGAAATAAATGCCAGTATTGCACATGTGGAGAGAACTGAAGCACTCAACACTCCACATGTGGCATAAACTATATCAACTGCTTCTTACAGTCTAAAACAAAATAATGTATTTGGTTACAAATGAAGAATAGCTTTACATGGTTCAGGTGTGGCATAAATTGTGGCAACTGCTTGCTGTAGAGACAACTGAAGTTGGAAGAGATTTTTAGGGACGGTAGGTGCCAGATTAAGGAACAGCCTCAGGTGCCAAAATAGCTAGCTACACCCCTGTGTTTTAGCCCACATTAAGCACCTCCTTCTCACCATCAGCTGATCTTTAGATCTGCTGTTAAAGTGCCATTTGCATTAAGTGCCTAAATATGAATGTTGGAACCACTCTTGTCAGGTTGGGAAAGGAATGCAATTTGCAACATCTCATGTGCTGCCTTGTGCCTTATCCCATGTAGCATCAGTTAACTCCAGCCCCTACTTGTATTCCAAGTTTTAATGGCAATCTGCCTCACAGTACCAGCACCACCTCCTTACCAGAGACTTTGCAGATTGCTGTCAACTCACTTCTGGAGTGAGCAAGGCAGCAAAATCCCATTCTTTCTCACTCTCCTTCTTGGGTCCTTCAATGGCCAAGCTTCTAATCAAAGTAGAGATATCTAGTTCATAGCTGGGATTCCATCCCTCAATGCCACTGTGTGGACATAACCTAAATATTTCAGAGGTAGACTGTTAACAGCTTACTGACATCCGAAAAGCCACATCAACCCAACCCATCAGATAGCCCACATGAAGTAGCTGTGCATTTCTGCTACAAATAAGTGAGCCATCATTATAACTTTTCTTTCCTTCAGTAACCTACCATTTGCCCAGCAAACAACACTACTGCATTCCAGATCTCCACTATGTTAATGTCTGTAGTGTGAATTTTTTTTAAAAATTGTTCTCAGTCTAAAAAAAAAAAAATGGAGGCACTCTGTGTGGCTGTGTTGGCTCATTATAGAGATATGCATATTTTGTCTTCTTTTGCACAGAAAATCCATGTCTGTGCATGTTCACTCCTTCACTCGCATTTTTTGTACCTCATATTTATACCGTCTACCTTTTAATATTTTGACTTTATAGTAAATCACTGTGGATTACAGTCAAGTCAATAATTCCAGACTATAATTTTAGACTTTTTCATAATGTACTTATGTAATTGACTACCCCTGAGATGCGGAGTGGCAAAGCCTGCCCACGGCCCACCTATACAGTGATTGAAACCGCGCCTACATGGCAAATACATTTTTTTTAGAATTCCATAGAGGTGGGTACTTGCCCATAAATGGCTGTAGTTAAGGGATGAGTCACCTTTATGCAGTCAAAGTAAACTTTATTGTCATTTAGAACTGCACACGCGTAGCTAAAACAAAAATTTGTGCATCAGCTCAATTCTTGAGATTACAAAGGAAAACAAAAAAATGCATACAAGTAGAGAAATGAACATAATTAACAAATATGGTACTACTCCCAATACATGCAAGAAAGAGCAGCGACATTTACCAACACTCATATACGAAAAGAATACCCCTCCCGTGAGTTAAATTAACTACCCTATTTAAAGTAATACAAAACACACTACAGCTTGAACAATGCTTAAGTTATTTTTCATAGCATACTTCATAGGTTAGTACTAAGCTAACTGCCATTTTGGGCCATTTGAAGCTTAGCCAGTTACCCCATGTGAGAATCAAACCCTACACCTTGTGTCTTTAAGGTAAACCTCTTAACCATTATGTCATCTGCCCACCCCTTTAACTTCACCCACCCCATCCCTTTATTTGTCTAATATTGCACTTGAGTGGGTTAAATAATACTGACTATGGATATAATAAATAAATATTGCACTTAGTTGGAATATATGTAAGTATGTATTGCACAAATAAATAAAAATTGACTTATTGTGTGTCCAGACCCCTGGGACTAGTGCCCGTCGTCAGAAGACTAATCACTGTAGGGTAGAACTGTTACTGAATCTTGTAGACCTGTAGCAGATGCTGCAATATCTTCTGCCAAATGTCAGATGCTTTAACAGTCCATGCGTACGATGCGTGTTGTAGTGTATTATTTTGCTGTCAGACTGGGTTTTCTGTATGTATCTGTGTCACACCATTTTTGAGTCTAAGTTGTCAAAATAAAATGCTTCTGTTGTTGAAGTGAAGACTTTAATATGTATGGATGTGTTCTACATGAACTACAAAGTGAACTGGCACAACATCTGTGTGCCCTGTTCAGTCACAGCCTCACCTCAGGCTTTGTCCCTACCAAATGGTGCACTGCTACAGTCATCCATCTCCATAAAGGGGGAGTAACTACAGACCCTAGGAATTATCGCCCCATTATCCTGATGAGTCTGACATGTAAAGCAATGGAGCACATCATCATGGACCTAATTAACAAGGATATAGGGAATCTCCAAACTCTAGATCCCACACAATTTGGTTTTGTGAAAGGTAGATCATGCCTGCTCAACCTGGTTGACATCTTTGAGTCAGTAACCAGAGCTGTGGATAAGGGCAAGGCAGTTCATACAGTCTACCTTGATCTGGCCAAGGCCTTTGATACCATTCCTCACTCAGGAATTATTGATAAACTCACCAAACTAGGCATCAACCCGTATATCACTAGATGGGCTGCAAATTGGCTCGCAGATAGAACCTACAGTGTGACAGTAGCAGACTCCATGTCAGACTGCTGATCAGTCATGAGTGGAGTCCCACAAGGATCGGTCCTGGGTCCTTTCCTGTTTGTCATCTACTTCTCAGAAGTCCAGGCCAACATGGAGGGACTCTGGCTGACCAGGTTCATAGAGGACAGTAAACTGGGAGTCATTATTAACTTCCCAAGTGATGTAAACATCCTACAGAAAGGCCTCACTGAGACTAATGACTGCTGTTGAAACCATGGCCTTAAGCTTAATGCCAAAAAATGCATCGTCATCCACTTTGGAAAAAACTCAGTTCCCACTAATTACCACATCGATGGGAGCTCACTGAATTCTGAAGGCATTATAAGAGATCTGGGGACACTGGTTGACAGCAACCTCTCCTTCGACCACCACATTACTGTAGTGGTCAGAAAGTCTTTCTATGTGGCACATCTCATTACCAAGGGTTTTGTATCCAGGAAGAAAAAGGTCATCATCTCTCTCTACTCTTCCCTCATTAGGCTGACCATTGAATATAATGCCCCATTTGGCATGTACCTCACTATACACATGTAACTGCTGGAAAGGCCACAAAAGTACCTCATGAAGAGGATCCTAGGCCTTAAACACATGTCCTACATGGACAGACTCAAAAAACTCCAGCAATTCTCTGTCTCATATCGTCTACTAAGAGGCGATCTCTGCTTGACTTATAAAGCCATGTCTGACCCAGCTCTGTTAGAAATGCTACATCTAAAGAAATCCCAATCCCTCCACACCACATGCTCCAGAGACCTCAACCTCATTACCACAATCAACAAAAAATGCTGGAGGGACAGATTCATAACCAAGAGACTGCCCAAGCTCTGGAATAGACTTCCCATACATGTCAAGCAGAGCACCTCACTGGCCCTCTTCAAGAGAAAGCTTGATGAGTGGATGGGAAATAGAAAGTTCACACAGGGGATCACTCCAATGGCTCTTTGATAGAGGCACTTGGAACTAACATCGGGCCGCACAATGACAGGGCACCTCTATGGGCTAGGCTTGTAAATGCTCCAGGGTCATTAGCCTAGTACACAGCTATGAACCTATGAACATATGTATGTATACACATGCACTTTATATAAATACGTACATTTCTCCCTTAGCTTCCCTGTGTACGTAGCCAGCTGACACTGAAAGGACTGGACAACAGTGAGGGCAGCAAACTTGCTCCCCTACCATTGCTAGCCTCCTAGCACCTGGTATTCTAAGGAAGTTGCAACAATGACCAGAAAATGGACTGAACATCACAATATTCATACCCACACCTCAACCACTACCACATTCTCATACAGTGCACACAAAAATTCAGTATGCTGATAACATAAAGACATCCATGCCAAAGCCTCTCACAACTTGTAAGAACAAACCTCAGTGGATCCTCAGCTCACCTTTTCGATGCACACCTACATCAATGACTTAAAAACAGCCAAATTGTTCCCAGTTAAGTGTTGATAAATTGTCTTTTGACAAAACCATTGTAGTGACTGGTAATACAGTTGTTAGACATACAGATTCCCCACTCACCATATTGGATAAGGAAATGGTTACTGCCATCTGGCTTTCAGGTATCAAGATCACAAACATTACAAGGGCTTTTAAGGCCCCCTTCTTCAGACAAGTATGACTAAAATTTGGCAGTGGTCCATGTGAGAATGAATTTCCTGGGGTAAAAATCCTGCAGAACATGCAGAGATGCATGTTTGAAAGTTCTATGTATGTGACAGATGCAGGTAAGACTCTGGTCCTGAGTGGAATTCTTCCTTCAGCATGAATAGTCCATTGCTATAAGAGACAATAACTGGGTTTAATAATTGGCTTTATATCTCCAGGGTGCTACAGTATGTATCAGCCTGGGACATGGTGATCAATAGTCCTACTTGCTTTGCAATGGATGGTCTGTATCTCTCATTCAGTAGTTTCTACATATTGGCAAAAGTCTTTGCCTAAAAAGTTACTACGGTGAAGCAGAGTCCACCTAGTAGACATACCTACTTAGCAAATTCATTTAAGCCTAAACTGGACTGCATTAAGGAGTCTCCTTTCAACACCAGGAGTCTCAAGAACAAATTGCTTGATCTTGAGGCTCTCCTGCATCTGGGACATGTCCATGTATATGTAGTTACAGAGACTTGGTATAAATGTAATGAAAGCACTTATTCCATATCAGGGTTTTGCATTTACCATGCCTTCAGGCATGATGAAAACTGCAGTAGTGTCTCCATATCTGCTAGGGACATCCAACTAGACTGATACCTAGAGACCCATATATTGAACTCCTAGAATTTCAGTTTACCATGCACCAGTCAAGCTTCTAATTTCTAGCATGGTACAGAACCCCTTCCATGTCCCCAGTTAATAATGTTAAACTCCTGCATGTTTTATAATAAATTCCTATAAGCAGCAACTCAATAATCCAAGGTGGCTTCAATCACCCCACCACAGACTGGAGCACCTATACCTCTAATGCAGAGTAGGAAAAGAGATTTCTGGATTTGATAAACAGAAACTACCTCAAGAAAATAGTGAACCCATTAGAGGCCAAAATATCATTGATCTGATCCTCACAACTATTGCTTCTACCTTTTCCACTCCTATAGTCTCTCCATCAGTTAAGTTGGAGTACATAATCTCTTGACATTTACTGTCTGAACAGTCATACCCCTGTAAATGACATATCTGTCTTTAAGCACTTAAAAAGAGTTAACTGTATATAATTCATATAGGTTCATATGTATGTACTAGGCTAACAACCACTGGGGATTTCTTAAGCCCAGCCATGCATCCCAAATCTCTGACAAGTTTTGGTACCTCTGGAAAGTATAAGTAGGGATCTGGGAAATTAAATATTTACTCTATTAAAGACAAAGGTGCCAAACCAGGGATGAATTTCTGGTTCCCTATCCATTTGTCCAAGTTATACTTAGGGAGGAACTCTTGTTTCACAAAGATGGTGAGCCTGTTCCATAGATGAGGTAGTCTCTGGGATACATATTTGTCTCTCCAGAAGGTCCTATTCATATCACAGGCAAAGTTTAAGTCTTTAGAACAGGTAATTCTGGTGCTGTTTGTTTTGTGGATATGCAGGAGCTCTATCAGAGTGGGGTCCGATGATGCCTTGCAGGGCAGGCACAGATCTCCCTTCAGCAGCTTGTAGAAGACAAAATACAGCGGTAGAGGCTTGAGGCGGTCATGTTATTTATGCCCTGCATTCTTTTAGTGAAGACCATCTGTAGATGTTCCAACTGTTGGATGTGCCTGGTTAGGTACTTACCAAAAGGGGTATTGTAGTCAGTGATGGGTTTAATGAATGCTGAATACAACAGGACAATGACCTCCTTGGATAAAGATGCCATACCTTTGTTTGTAAATTACACAACATAAAATGAGGCCCTACCTTACAAGTCGGTTCCTGCCCCATTATCAGTACTCCCACTAACTTTCAAACCTTAAATAGACCTCTGAATTCTCTCTTGTTCAGTCACCTAAACATTAGAAGCATAAATAATAAGGTCCAACACCTTCATGCCCTCTTAGATACATATTCCCCGGACATACTATGTCTCACTGAAACCTGGTTAAAACCCTCAACTACAGATAATGAAGTAAGCTGCAGTGGTGCAGCGGTAGCATTGTTGCCTCACAGAAAGAGGTCCTCCTGTTCGATTCTCAGCTGGAGTGCCTTCTGTGTGGAGTCTGCATGCCCTCCCTGCGGTCGAGTGGCATTCAAAAAACATGCATGAATGGGCGTGCCTTTGCTGAAAGTTGGGTATCAGGCTGGCAACTTGGCACCATAAAAAAAATCTACTGCCAATCATTAGCAGACTGGAGTTCCACTGTGACGACCCCTAACTGGGAAAAGCCAAAAAGACAAACAACAATAGATAATGAAGTAATACCACCAGGTTATAACATACTAAGATTAGACCGTACCACTAGGAAGGGAGGAGGGGTCGCTGTACTTTACAAAACTATCCTTCACATGACTGCAGACTCCCCACAATCACCACAAGTTGATAATGCAGAAATCCTCATTACTAAGCTACAAATTAATAAAAATAAAAGTATAAATATTGTCTGTATCTACATTCCCCCAGGTAATAACACTAACACCCTAGAAGACATCATCTCCTGGCTGGTTACTAACTATCCCCAAGAAACAATTATTCTTGGAGACTTCAACATAGACTGGAACAGTTGTTCCTCAGAATCATCCACTATCCATATGAATCTATATGGCTTTACTCAGACTATATCCTCCCCTACTAGGATCAGTAAACTTAACAACAAAGAAAGTCTGAATTGGATACTCATTAACAGTCATCCAAACATGTACAGGACTGGGACCCTACTTGATGATATAAGTGATAATTTTCTTACCTAGATAATCGGGTCTATATTACATTATTGGCTGATGAAAAGAGTGAATGCTCTTTCATCGCACCAATAATGTCGAAAGACCTAAACATCGAAGACATGGAACATCGTTTTGTTTTCCCAAGGAAAAAAAAACAGTGGGCCATGTCTTCGGGACTTTGCCATTTTCTCCACTATGGTGCGATCTCGGAGTTGGTATATTTAAGTAGGGGGGTGAGGGGGCACGTTATGTTTTTTAAGTTTTTTTCCCCTGGGAAAAAAAAATTATTTCCGTGTCTTCGCTATTTAGGACTTTAGACATTATCTGTTCAATGAAAGAGTGTTCGCTCTTTTCATCAGCCGATAATGTAATATAAACACATATAATCAGGCAGAAAACTGATATCTCTTACCAACCCATTTACAAAACAATAAGAAACAATAAAAACTTCAACCCCACTAATTTACAAAATGAACTCAAATCATGTAATTGATCAATCCTAAAACATTTGCCACTTGAAGAAGCCATAATGTACTTCATTACCAAATTCCTAGCCACCCTTGATACCCATGCACCTTCACGTTCTATCAGAACTAAAACAAGAACTGCACCATGGCTTTCGAAAGATACCAGACAAAAGATCTTACTCAGAAACAAAGTGTGGGCTACCTGGCGTACCACAAAATCCCCTTAGATCAACTCAGATACAGACAGCTAAGGAATGAGACAAAAAAATCCATGATGCTCGACAAAGAAAACTTTTACTGCCAATTACAACAGAAGCACCAAAACAATTCACAAAAGTTCTGAGCAGGCATAAATAAACTTAGTCACCCAGGACAAACTTCCACTCCTACCCCCTCAGCTACCAACCAAAAACCTTCAGAGGATGTTGACAATGCCTTTAACAGTTTCTTTACAGAAACTATCCAGTCACTAGCTAGCAAACTATCTCCTGGTTGCCCGAGTCTGACTGTCTCTACTATCAGTTCCCAACTCTCCTTTAACTTTCAACCAGTTTCTACATCACTTATCCAAACTCTAATCAAGAAACTAAAACCAACCACCCTGTCTGCGGATCTCCTTCCTGCTGAGTATCTTCAAAAAGCAGCAGACACCATAGCATACCCCATTTGTATACTGATTAGTAGAACTATATCAGAATCATGTATTCCCTCTATCTGGAAGATATCACGTTATTCCAGTCAATAAAGGAGGTAGCTCAACAAAACTGTCAAATTACAGGCCTATAGCTATTCTATTACCCCTGGCTAAAATTATGAAGAAGTGTATCCATAAACAACTTTTGAGCTATCTCATTCAGAACGATTGCCTGGCCAAATTACAACATGGATTCAGACCTTTCCACAGCACCACCACTGCCCACCTCTCCTCTAATGTTAGCAATCAAAACCGAATCAGTAACAAGCTCTCTTTTGTCCTCTTTCTTGATCTTTCCAAAGCGTTCGACATGGCAAACCACCCACTACTCATAAATACATTCAAGACTATTCCTCTAGATGACCAGGCTATTCAGTGGTTTCAATCCTGCCTGTGTGGGAGGCAACAAGCTGTACTTTAGCAGGACAAGCTATCTTCCCTGCTACCCATCAACCTAGGGGTCCCCCAGGGCTCTATATTAGGTTCCCTCCTATTTTCTGTTTTTATCAGTGACCTATACACTGTCATCCCTAAAGCGTCTTGTATTCAATATGCGGATGATTCCACTCTGATTTGCTCTGGCACCTCTCCTACAGACCTGGAGCCTCTAACCCAAAATGTTTTAAATACTGTCGAAAATTGGCTCTTAGGTCAACTAATTTTAAATCCAAACAAAACAAAGCTGTTGCTCTTCTCTCCCACACACAATGCCTCTTTGCCTACCTTTACTATAAAATCTAACAATGGAACCATCATTGAACCAGATCTTAGTACCAAGCTCTTAGGGGTAACAGTTGACAATAATCTCAAGTTTGATTTGCATATTAATCAAACCATCAAAAAAGTTAAAAAACCTGGATCTCTATACAAGATTAAACCATTTCTAACCCACTAGCTAGGACTGTTATTGCCCCCACACATCTACTCTCCACTCTGCCCTATGCCTCTCCTCTTTTCACTAACTTGAGTAAGACTGACTTTAACAAACTTTCTAGCTGTTACAACCATATTGCTAGATTTGCCACTGGTGTAGCCTACAGAATGCACCACTTTCTGAACCTAAATCTCCTAGGGTGGCTTGAATTGCCTAACCAACTTCAGTACTGCCAGTTAATAGTAGCCTATAAAATTCTGTACCAACCTGAAAACACTCCTGTATACAAGCATCATAACCGCTTATAGTAACATTAAGACACTTCACTCATCCAACAAGCTACTAGTTCAAACACTCAAATCCAACATCTCAGCTGGCGACTCTCTATTTGCCAGCTATATTGGCCAAACATGGACCTCACTCCCTGCTGAGCTGACCTCAGATCCCACTCTACCCCATTTCAAAAATAGTCTTAAACTGCCCCTTAAAAGCCACTGGCTTTGTCCTTGTTCTCACCCTGACTAACTCCCACAATACAAACACATGCTAAATAGGACGCCTGTCTTCGTCTAGTTTTCTTTCTTATTGAAACGTTACTACTTTGTATTAAATATGATAGACTGTATTGACTTTTATCCTGACATGAATGTGATATTGAAATGTACTTGTAATAGTGATTTACTTGAATTATGTAAAATACCTCTGTATGTATAATACCTCTCTGTATGTGTGGTACTGTAATAGTTCTCTGATTGTAACATGTAATTTCTCTATATGTATGTATGGAGCTTTTCTCCCCGGGCCTCCGCTGAAAATGTGCATATATCCAGTTGTACTATTCCGTCAACACGTAAAATAAATAGATAAATAAATAAATAAATACATTTCCTCACTACTGTAGCTACATGATGGCCAAAAGCTAGACTACTGTCTATATGTGTCCCCATGTCTCTGTCTACTGGGTCAAATCTTAGGGGTGTGTTGTCAATATGATAGTTACCAGGGTTAGATGACTTCCCAAAGGATACTATTATGCATTTCTTGGCATTTAGTTTTAGTCCATGGATCTGACACCAGTTATTTGTCTGTGTCAACCCTTCTTGGAGAACATTACTATAGGTAGGGGATTCTATGACTGCTCCTAATTTGTGATAGTCTGCAAATCTGGTCAGCCAGAGGCCCTTGACATTGCTCTTAACATCAGCGACGTAGATGCCTAAAAGGAGCAGTCCCACGACCAATCTCAGAGGAACTCAGCTGGGGACTGGCTTCTTTGTAGATGTGGACTCTACAATTTTAACTTCCTGGGTCCTGTCTGTGAGCCAGCTGGCTATCCACCAAGTGACATAAGGGTCTGTACCTAACATCTTGAGTTTATCAATAATGCCTGAGTGGAGTATTGTGTCAAATGCCTTGGCCAGGTCAAGGGTAGGCACTATGAACTGCATTTCCCTTGTCCATTGCTTTGGTCAACTTCTCATAGAATTCCACCAGGTTAAGTAGGCATGACCTGCCCTTGAAACAAAACTAAACTGGGTTGGGTCTAGTGTCTGAAGGTTTCATATGTCATTACTGATCATTTCCATGAACATTATTTCCATGACTTTGCATATGAGACTAGTGGGACTTATGGGTCTGTAGTTGGCCCATCTTTGTGCAGAAGGCTGATGGTCGCTCTTCTCATTTTGTGAGGTACAAAGCCCATTTGGAAGCTATGGGTAAAAACAGTGATTCCACAGGGCCTGATAATGTCATGTTTTATGCTATTTAGAAGGCAGCTTGAATACTGTCAAAACTCATTGATGCAGAGTTCTTGGCCTTAGAGAGAGAGAGAGAGAGAGAGAGCATTGAGGACCTGTTCCTTAGTGATAGCTGGGGGAGTTATATCTGACGGTATTTCCTGAGTGAGGCTGGGGAGGGACAGAGGGGTAAAGTTACAGCTGAATTTGTCTGCCAGCTGATTTGCTATATATTCTGGCTCAGTATAGATAGCTCAAATAACAATGAATTTTGCAAACTCCTGTGTTTTGCTTTTGAGGTTGTAGACGTAGCTAAAGAATGCCCTGAGGTTTTCTTGCACCTGGGAGGCCATATTTACCTCAAAATTGTCTTTGACTTTTTTTGTCCTCTGAGTTGTTTGTTTAGTTTGAAGAGGGCATTTTTATCCTGATGGGTGCTACACCTCCTAATTTTTGCTATGATTTTCTGCCTTCTGTTATAGAGTCTATTGATGTTGTGATTCCATCAGGGTGGCTTGTTTTTTGAGTTAGTTCTGTACTTATTCCTGGTGGATAAAGTTGCCTCTATGCAGCTATTAGCATGCTTTTTTAGGGATTTTATGAACAGTTCTCTGTAGGTGTTCTCGGGGTTAGTGGAGCTTTATTACCTAATAGCAGGAAGTTAACCTTAGAGTACTGCCTTAACATTCTAGTGTTAGCTAGGGTTCTGGGTTTTATTTTTACTTCGAAGAAGACCATTTTGTGGTCTGACCTCACCAGAGAAGACATTATACTAGGGGGTGTGCAGCACTCTCTCATATTAGTGAGGATCAGATCCGGTATGGTTGCACTCCTGGTTGGCGTACTGACGATCTGGTCCAGGGAACTTGTTTTATAAAATCCAGGATTTTTTCTTGAATATTAAGAAGTGTAGGGATGGAAATCTTCCAGTGCAGTAGTTGTACTCACTGGGAAGAGAGGCAGAGCCACAAATAAGAGTGTCAGAAGTAGGAAAAAGGGTAGAGATGTCAGAAGAGGAGAGAAACTGCATAATGTTGCTAGGAAAACATCTTGAGGAGTGGGAAGATTTGGGGACTTATGGAAAGGAAACGGCTAGAGAGAGAGAGAAGTGGACTTGGAGCATATGGTCAGGGAAGTAATGGAAGAAATGGTCAGAAAAAAAGAAGGAACCTGCAGACGATGCATAAGTACATATACTAACTGGAATTATACAAGACAGTGATGGATAAAGTAACCAACAGCCTAAACATTTTTTTTTATTTCTGAAAGGTTTTTATGAAGAAACAAGTGAATTGGTCCCTCTCAGGACTTTTTCATACAAGAATCAGCACACAGGCCAAATAGTATAGCTAGATCTGTAGACAGAGATACAGATGGAGGGATGCATACGTAATAAAAATAGGTAACCATAAACAAGGATAATTAAGCAAATACTTATTTTGCCTTGCTCTGCTTAGATATGCCACCCCAGTACTTCCTCACAATCTATTGTATTTTGTAGATGAAATAATACATTCTGTTTTTTTTTACATTAACTAACATAATTTTATTTCCCTTCAATAAAGCAGATTGTTACAGATAATGTCAGCATTTTGTGTGCCTGCAATAACCATTCATATGCTTCTGCTGAGAGTGTCTGAAAACATTTTTTTCAGGAGTACTGTACAAATGGACTTGGGCTACTATTTTAAGATTTGTTTTAATGTGGGCAGAATCTATTCTGTTAAGGAATACTAACATCTTATCCAATCAATAACTGATTTCTTGAAAGAAACGAAGCGTTAAAAATTCATATGATATCAACTTAACTTCAAAGTGACTTGTCATTACCATAGTTAATTTCTGTCATATTTAGAAGTTGTGATTCTGAAAAGATTGAGACATAAGTAACACTTACCTTGCCAAATTGCAATTAAAATGCAAGCAGAAAATACTAAGCAATGTAATGGTTGCCACTTATGCAGCTGATAATGGAAAACTCAAGATAAAATTTAGATTTCCAAATCCTCTTATATACTTATTAGAACAACATAAGTCTACAATACTGCTTTTGTTTTCTGGAGGAGTACAGGGGGGATGCATCAGTTTGTGTTAGTTCTGTGTTTTTATGAAAGTATTCATTCATTCATTCAGTCATTCATTCTTACATTTACTATGTTTAATTGTGTTATTTAATTATGAGAGAAATCCACTAATAATACCCAACATTAAGGATGCGTAATAAGGAACTATAATATAGGAGCTTGGCAAAGCTAAAGGTCAAATATTACATCTTTAAGTCAGCCCTAACATATTATTTAAAAAATCCTGAAAGCAAGCACAGATTTACTTTTTATTTATTTATTTATTTATTTATTTATTTATTTATTTATTTATTTATTTATATTGGTTTAACTGGAGTTGAGCATTTATTACAAAGGGCCAAGTTCAGGTTCAGCTCAGTGAATTCAGATACAAGATAAACCAAAAACAAACAGAACAAACCTGTTTAATATGACTGAAATAGGCTCAAGACAAATTTTACACACACACACACACACACACACACACACACACACACACACACACACACACACACACACACACACACACATGTCCACCTTCATCAGGTGAAGTATTAAATAACTGAAGACAAATATTTGAAGTCAAATTTATTGTAATAAAGGCAGATGCTTCTGTACATCTTGGCATCTGACATTGTTAGTTTATTCATTACACATGTAAAGCTATGTACAACTGAAGATGAAAGCACTCATTGACAACTTTATTCTAATGAATGCAAGAAAGGTACAATATCATGATAATATGTATATACTTATAATACAGCTATTAAAGTAATAGTGTAAAAATGACATATTGTCCTTAGGACCCTTTTACTGGAAATTAATGTCTGCATGCTTTATGTCACACACCTGTGTTTGGGTGTGTGTGTGTGTGGATATGTATGTATATATATATATATATATATGAGTCTACTTTTTGTTGAAAACTCATTTCGTTGAATTTCATTTCACTTAACTCACTTCCCTGAAAGCTCAAATTACTGAAAACTCATTTCACTGAATCTTATTTTACTGAAATACTGGCACTATGTAGAGTAGTGTAAGGCAACTAAAAGGTATATGCCATTTTCCCCACTGTAGTGCGATCCTGGTGTTAGTATTGATAGTTAGGGTGGTGTGGAGGGCATAGACCCCCACCAAGTTTGGGTTTATATTTCACTGAAAGTTTACAATGCTGAATTTCAAAGCTACATGTTAAACTATAGACATGCACACTTACAACACCAGTGACTAACTCAGTTAAAGTGACTAACTCAATTAAAGACAATTTAAACCCGAACTAGGTGGGGGCTACACCCCCAACTATATATATATATATATATATATATATAGTAACTCCAGGAACACACTACAGTGGGGAAAAGGGCATATACCATTTACTTGCCTTACACTACTCTACACAGTGCCACTATTTCAGTGAAATGAGTTTTCAGCAATTTGAGCTTTCAACGAACTGAGTTAGGTGAAATGAAATTCGACGAAATGAGCTTTCAACGAAAAGAAGTAGACCCATATATATATATATATATATATATATATGCCTATGTTTTTGCTGATTAAATATTTACACAAAGTAATTGGTGCTGTGGTGTATTCCTGCAAGTGTGCGACATAGTATTTTCTAAAGCTAAAAAGGCTAACCAAGAAGGATAAAAGAGATGGTTGTATAATAAATATTGCAGATTTACCTCCACTGAGCAGTAGCTGTTCCACTTACAGGAGCCCCAAATATATATCATTATATCCTCTCTGAGAATATAAGGATCTGCACTCTGTGGTCTATCTATGTATGCTTCAGTCAGTAGACAAGCTTCACTTACATACTTTTGACATATTAAATCCTTTCCTTGCAATAATCCCTGTACACTTACTCATTCACACATGGAAGAGGACAATTTCAGATGCATGCTTACTCATACATGCAAACGTACACACAAACACACCATCACTTGTGCTCTTTTGCTTCATGTTGGATGTCAAAACGTATGCTTGCATTAAATGTCAGAACCTGCAGTATAAAGTATAAATTCCCGGTTAATGCCATAACTGAGATATAACTGCTTGATTCTCACCATATATAGAAGTACAACAAATTCTGACTGTGAAATAATCAAGTATAATGACAGTTTATGTTGGGTGCTGGGCTGGCAACTCAACAGTGTAAAACTCCACTGCCAGTCATGAACAGACAGGTGATCCGCTGTAGCGACCCCTAACCGGGAAAAGCCGAAAGAAGAAGAAATGACAGTTTACAAGAATGGTAAGGTCAAGTAACATTTCATGACGGTAACTTCCATGACTCTGACTGCTTTGTCTTTTTCATCTGATCTTATGTTTTCCCCATTAGAAATTGGATTGTGTGTGTCCTACATAAAGATGTATGTATATTTATGCACAAATAAATAATTAAAAAAAACATTTAAAAGTGCAAGCTCATCTGGTGCCAGTATCTTAGATCAGCAAAAACCAGCAATGTTTCTTCAACTGACTTGCCAAAGGTCAGACAGTTTGCAAAAGGAAACTAAAGCATACAACTTATTAGCAACCCATAGCCATAATGTTTGTGTCAGGAACAGATTCAACTTGCACATGCACTGACGTTTTTGGAGGAGAGCAGAAAGAAAAAAAACATATATACGTATAGACTGTGCCACTGTGATGATAAAATGATTGCATCTTCTGTACATTTATATTTGTAGTAGTTGGAACATTTTCAGAACAATGCAGTATAGAGTGCACTAATCAATGCATTACATTTCATCTTGTATTTCTAGGTAAAACTAGTCATCTAACAGTGCACAGCAACAGCATGCATTTACCCCCTGAAGTTGCTCAGTTGAAATATGACAAAAAGGGCAGCAAGCTAGCATATTACTAAAAGGACATTAAATCCAGTTACTTCCAGTGTGTGTGTGTGTGTGTGTGTGTGTGTGTGTGTGTGTGTGTGTGTGTGTATGTGTACATATACATATTTCCTGCTGGGGAACTGTCATAGAAGGCTGTGCAATAACATTCACCAGACTGCTTGATCCGAAGCAGCTGAAACTTATTATTTGAACTGTATGATCACAGAACAATCTGAAGTTCAGCGTAGCAAGATAGACATTGCTGTAAAACTGATTTCTTTTTGACGTAATGTTTATTTTCCAGTCTGTGCTTATCATTTCCCTTACAATAACATGCTGACAACACAGAACACAAATAACTGGCATATACAGCTTTACGCGTTCCACAGCAGCAAAGTATTCCAAAAAATAAAAAAAAAAAACAAGCTTCTGAGCCAGACTTGGTAGTAATTATTTATTAGTAACTATATATTATATATTTTTTACATTGTATAGTTTAGATTTGTTTTAATGAAAATGAATTTTAATGGAAATTTTTATGAAATGTATGCTAATTGATTTTTTGGCGCCAAATCTGCTATATATACTGCTTAGTAATGGATATCAAATGGTTCTGAGGAAGTCTGCTATATGCGGATGAAAGCGCTAAACCTGTATTTCTGTGTGGAGCTCTGAGGGACATTCTAATAAACCTGTGTTTTAATTTATTGGCTGGTACGTGGATTATGGTCATTGCATATTGAACTTTGCAGTTATCGTACATTGCAGCTGTTTCCATTTTCTGCTCGAGCTACAGAGGTCCGGTTGGCTGTTATTGCTTTCTTGGTGTTTGAACGCTTTATATTTTTCGTTAGTTGCTGGTATGGCTGACCCTGGATCCCCGTCTGCTTTTATTGAGCAGAGTTGAATTTTTGGAACTACGTGCGGAGGTAACGTCATTACAAAATGATGTTAGTAAACTGTTGGAGTTGGTTGCTACGCTTACAGGACCTGTTGTGCAAGCCGTCAGTACGGAGCCGGTATTACCGGGCCAAGGTCCTAATTCTACATCTGTTTTGCTAACTTCACCTAATTTGGAGGGTGCGGACAGCCAGTCGGGTATTCCTAATGGACAAAGAGAAAGAAATTCAGCGGAAACGCCACATTTGTGACTCAATCTTGATCCTAAGGATGCTGACACTAACCTAATGGATGATGCGGAATTTACATTTGATTTTAGTCTCTTTCATTCCAACAAAGAGACACACCATTTGGGTGCTAAACCTAAGCAGCGTGAGGTGATGAGAACATATTCAGCAACGGTCAGCAAAGGTGCTGACCATTATAAAGGTACTGTGGCAAAAGACATTATATCCAGTCCATGTGTTAGACCTAAGACCTCAAATAAAAAGGGTCAAGGTGTTACCATTAACAATAAAAGTTATGGGCAATGTTCTAATGATGTAATGAATAATTTTTTGAATGATGAATTTGATTTTGGCTATAATAGTGCAATGGAAGTTGGGCATGATGACAGGAATGTAAATACAACTAATGATTCAATTAAATCAAAAATTTTTTTGTTGGGTAAGAAACTCAACAATATTAAGAGTGCAAAAATTGATAATGGGTATTTAGAAAAATGTTTGAATTTAAAAATAGTGCCCAAAGGACTTAGATTTTTTAAACTACCCTTAGGGGTACAGTTTAGTGAGTCAGTGTTGTATGAATTTAATAATTTGTTTGATTTTTTTGGTTTCGAATATATAAAACTGTTAATGAAATACAATGATGAGAAAATTGGAGGTTTATTAACAGAAATTGAACAACTGCATGACGAAATCACACAGGATTCAAGTTTTAATTCTTGGCAGGAATTATTTAATAAACAATTCAAAGTGGCAAAATCTAAGGCATACGACATTTATAATAGGAAGTTGGACAAACTAGAAAGAGATCTAGAGACATATAAAGTGCATAGAGCGTATATTTGGCCTCGTTTTGATAAAAACAGAATCAGAGTTACTGAGCCCTATCAAGATACAGACATAGGCAGGTATAAAAGAAGAGAAGAAGATGAAAATTTTCAGGGTGGAAGGTTTCATCAGGCCCCATTATTTCGCAAAAGAAGATAGAAAGGAATACGGAAGGACCCCTTAATATGAGTGATGCACATGACCATTTGGAAAATAGACCCCTTCCAGTAAATGAAGTAGATACGAGTGTAAAGAATTTATTTGACGCATCAGTAAGTAGTACCATCAAAGTATCTGTTCACACTTTTTCAGGTTTTAAAGTGTATAACTTTACTGATGTATATATTACACATGAATTTTTTACTCTGTTCAGTAAGGGAATGAAGTTCATTCCCACATCTAGATTTAATGTGTTTGATATGATAAAGGAAGTTAAGTTGTATTGCCGGAGACTTCAGTTAGCATTACAGTTTAAAGACGCCACGTGTGATGGTTCACCAAAAAGACTAGCTAGAAAAAGTGCTTATATCCCTGCAGCAAATACACAAGTTAGTAATTATGAGAGAATGGTATGCAAGGATATCTACCAGTTGTATGGAAACATTCGGAGGGACCCATGGTACTCTTCGCTTTTTTGTGACAATCTCACCATGGGAGAAAGATTATGTTTAGATCATGTAGTGGCCAATAGCGACATTAGGATCATGAAGCCGGACAAGGGGGGTGGTTTGGTCATATATGACACTAATGTTTATTGTAAAGCTATTCAAGACATTCTTTTTAATTCTGGTAATTATGAAGAGGTTTCTTTAAACCAGATTAATATAGGATATCATAGAATTGATTTGACCATTGAGGAATATCTATTAGACAACCGTATTACAAATGAAGTATATACATTTATAAGAAATGAATATCCTAGGATGTCCAACATTGTTGGCATCCCTAAAATTCACAAAAGTGTTGAAAACCCTCCTTTTAGACCTATTATTTCTGGCTCGAAATCAAAAACATTTAACATAGGGGTAGCCATTGACCATTGGTGTAAACATGTATATAATAATGTTCCCCATTTAATGAGGGACTCTTGGGATTTCCTCAGTAAATTAAAACCAGATATATGGTCCCCTGACTTGACGTTTCTTACGATAGATGTTCAGGAATTATTCTCATGTATTCCTAATACTATTGGTCTTGAATATTTCGAAAATAGCTTGAAAAAATTTTCAGAACTTACATGGGACAAAATATGTCTTATTTTAGACATGATGGGACTTGTACTCTCCCACAATTACATACAGTTTCAAGGAGAATATTTTAAACAGACTCGGGGAGTAGCTATGGGGGCATCTTGCGCCCCCATATTTGCTAATCTTGTCATGCTTGAGTGGGAGAATGTATTTGTTATGCCTAGTGAATATTATAAGCATATTGCCCTATACACCCGCTTTTTGGATGATTTATTTATAATTTGGAAGGGACCTGTTGAAGATATACCAAGTTTTATTTCATATATAAATAATACTACAAGTTTTTTAAGATTTACATATAAAATTGAAAAGTTGGGTATACCTTTTTTGGATACATATATCAGTAATTCAGATGAAGGTTTTAGTTCTAAAATCTACAGAAAATCTACTTTTTCCAATGATTATATCCAATTTGGTAGTAGTCATCCTCCTCACATCTTTAGAAATGTACTCAAAGGGCAATGCATTCGTGTTGCACGGATGTGTTTCACTAGACAGAATATGGAAGATCAAATGAGGACTGTTTCTGAGATGTTTATATCAAGAGGATATCCGGCTACGATGGTGGAGCAAGTGACACAATATGTGACTAAACATTGGGGGAAAAGATATGTCCCCCTATTGGGTAGTACATTTGTAGATAAGAACATCCAAAAGCATGTTTGTGGAAGTAGAAGGAATGTGTGTGTTATAATGTTCAACCCTTATTCAAACCTGGTTAAGGAAATTTTAAATAGGCACTGGGATTTGATCTCTTCTTCTGAAGATATTGGTACAGTTTTAGGTGACCATCCTATTAGTGTGTACAAAACCTCAGTTAACCTCAAGAGAATTATTGAAGGTGGTAAGAAAAAGGAATTTAGGAAGAATAAACAAGAACACACCAGCAAATGTGGTAGTTGTAGGTACTGTCAGTACATAAATGTTAACAAGACTATTAAATTGTGTAATAAAAATAGAACAATATGTTATGGTAGGAAAGGGAATTGTAACACCACGCGAGTGGTTTATTTGGCTTCCTGTTCTTTCTGTCAAGCATATTACATTGGCAAGACGGAAAGGAAGCTGAAAACTCGTATATATGAACATTTGTACAAGATCAAAAAAGCTGATATGAAAAATGCATTAAGTAAACACATTAGTGAAAAAGGATCTCAACACTGCTTCACATTTACAATCATTGACCACATTGAGGTGAGTGATTATGGGGGTAATTGGAAGGTAGGGTTGTCTTGTTTAGAAACCAAATGGCAGATACTGTGTGACGCCACTTCTTGGCCAGGATTAAATGAAAGTATAAGTATCAAACCCTTCCTTCTTTTGGATCGTGGTTAAGTGTGATTTGAGGTCACTCGTGATGACCTTTTGTTGATTAATTTTAGATGACTATTTTTTGTACATTTTTGTCAATCAAGTAATTTTGGACATGAGATATTACAGTTTTTTACACTGTTATAGCTATCAATTTGAGCAGGGTTTTGCACATGTACATATTTATTAGTAATTATTTATTAGTAACTATATATTATATATTTTTTACATTGTATAGTTTAGATTTGTTTTAATGAAAAAGAATTTTAATGGAAGTTTTTATGAAATGTATGCTAATTGATTTTTTGGCGCCAAATCTGCTATATATACTGCTTAGTAATGGATATCAAATGGTTCTGAGGAAGTCTGCTATATGCGGATGAAAGCGCTAAACCTGTATTTCTGTGTGGAGCTCTGAGGGACATTCTAATAAACCTGTGTTTTAATTTATTGGCTGGTACGTGGATTATGGTCATTGCATATTGAACTTTGCAGTTATCGTACATTGCAGCTGTTTCCATTTTCTGCTCGAGCTACAGAGGTCCGGTTGGCTGTTATTGCTTTCTTGGTGTTTGAACAGACTTGGTTGGAGCCAAAGGAGCCATGTGTGCATGTTTCCCAGGGAAATAAAAACAATCCAGGGATGTTCAAGCAATGTTGAATGCAAATTATCAATGGTGGAGTGGGGGTGTGCACAGTGACATTAGACTGTGGGTGTTAATAACTGTCTAAACTGAGAGCAGGAAGTTCCAGAAATAAAATTATAAAATTTTCACACAAATTGGACATGATCGTGCAGATTAAGAAGCATGGGTCCACTTTTTACAGGTTTAACTATGCATAGATGATGAAAAAACAAAATGTGTTCTGAAAGCTGAATCTTTGACATTCTCCCTTTAAGCTCTACACGTTTCCCATTAAATTGTACAGCACAAAATATTTCACTCTTTGCTGACAACTGATACTCTAATGTATTAACTGTTTTATCAATCACAGAGACACCATCAACATAAAGTTTGGTCACAACTCAGAGTTTGCCACAGTCTCTATCTGATCTACTTGCTTCTTTGGAATCTCTCTTTTAACATAAGTCTGCTGCACTTTAGACTCACAAAGCCTTTTGAAATGATTTCACTTTTTACATTTGTGACAGTGCTGACCAAAAGCTAAACACTTTTCCCATTTGGGTTCATGACTGCCTCCACAATTGCGATAGTTGAAAATGAGGTGGGGTAGGCACTACCCTTCGGTTTATATTTCTTTTTAATCTTAACTTTCTGTTCCATGCTATCAACATTCGCACTAGCAGATACTGCAAACATGCTTTTCTCATTTGTGAGCATATTTGTATGCTTTTCTGTAATCTCATGTATTTGACAAATCTGACTGGTTTTGTTCAATGTTAATTCACTATCTCAAAGCAAAATCTTTCTCACTGCATCTTTATTAACACCGCATACAAAATGTTTTTTTATTACTCATCTTGTAGAGCACCAAAGCTGCATGTTTTAGCTTTATTTCTTAAGTTGGTAAAGTATACTGCAGCAGTTTCACCAGGCTTTTGATTTATTGTGTAAAATGTGTGCTTTTCCATTGTAATATTCAGTAAGGGTCACACATTTCTCTAAACTTACGTTTTAAACACTCAGGGTCTTCCCGCATTTCAGCCTGTATCACAATATGGTGTTTCTCCTCCTCCCCTGCATACATAGCAGGTGCATAGACAATTGAACTTGCTCAATGGCCTTTGAACCAGCTAAATTAAGAAGTATAAATGCTTTTATATGAGCATCTTTAGCAGAAAAAGCAGCTTGTATGAAAATATCACATTCATGCTCAAAAACTTGCCAGTTCTCAGCAATATTATCATCAAATACCAGCTGTTCAGGTCTGAGAATCCCTCTGCCATAACAAACACATTTCTTTTCAACATATAGATCTAGAACTTGTAATTATGCCAAAATGCACAACAATCTTTCCAAAAATGCTTTATTTTAACACTGCAAATACTTTAAACACTCCAAACACTTCGGACACTTTGAAAACTCTTAGCTACAGTCATTCCCAGGGTTAAGAGTGACATCCGCTTTTTAATCTGTCCTTAAGTCATATTTGTATATAAGTCGAAACACGTGCATATGGTTCTTATTAAATGTCACTTAGTCAAATGTTTGCCTTAGTCTAGTATTTATTTTACTTTTCTTTGCATATAAAACACTTTAGAAACACTTCCAAATAAAAAAATCTTAAACGTAATACTGTATACTGTAGCTATGATTCCTTACTTCCTATGAGCCATGTTGCCTTACTTCCTATCAACATAGATGGTTTAGGCATCTTGTTATTAAATGCAGTGTTTATGAGGACTTTCTCACACCCACACAAACCATACCTCTTAACTGTATAGATTCTAGCAGACTGTCCAGATTTTTGCCTCATATTTTTGGTCTGTTTTTTTTATAAACTTGTGGTTGTCTAGCAAAAGTAGTGGCAAATAATTAAAGACTGAAGTTAGAAAATAATGACAGACATTTGAGTTTGAGAATTCATGCCCTTCAGAAAATTCATGCTAATGCAAAACCTGTTATTCTATCAACTTTCTAAGTTTGTAAGAGCAATATTTATTACAATTGTCCCTACGTTTGGGCATTTGTCCCACTTTTATTTAAGTTATGACATACACACACACACACACACATGCACACTTAATCCTGCTTTACCCATTCTATAACTAACCCCCTCCCCTTATGCAACTACCCACCTCTTAATTGCTGCCAGGGGATCACTCGCTTGCTGTCACTCTTCACTCTTTCCCTGACACAAACAGTCACTTCCTCATTCATACATGCATTCACTCACACATATCTCTCACACACAGTCACTTTCTCATTCATACATGCATTTACTCACACATTGCTCTCACTCTGCCGATCTCTCACACACAGTCACTTTCTCATTCATACATGCATTTACTCATACGTTGCTCTCACTCTCCCGACCTGTCACACACAGTCACTTCCTCATTCATACATGCATTCACTCACACATCTCTCTCACTCTTCCGATCTCTTGCACACAGTCGCCTCCTCATTCATACATCATTCTCACTCTCTTGATCTCTGACACATACAGTCTGTTCTACATTCATACATGCATTCACTCGCACATCGCTTTCACTCTCTCCCAATCTCTCACACACATTCACTTTCTCATTCATACATGCATTTACTCACACATTGCTCTCACTCTGCCGATCTCTCACACAGTCACTTTCTCATTCACACATGCATTTACTCACACATTGCTCTCACTCTGCCGATCTCTCACACAGTCACTTTCTCATTCATACATGCATTTACTCATACGTTGCTCTCACTCTCCCGACCTCTCACACACAGTCACTTCCTCATTCATACATGCATTCACTCACACATCTCTGTCACTCTTCTGATCTCTTGCACACAGTCGCCTCCTCATTCATACATACATTTACTCACACATCATTCTCACTCTCTTGATCTCTCACACATACAGTCTGTTCTTCATTCATACATGCATTCACTCACACATCGCTTTCACTCTCTCCCGATCTCTCAGACACAGTCACTTCCTCATTCATACATACTTTCACTCACACATCACTCTTACTCTCTCTCTGTCTCTCACACACACAGATTTGGGCAACTTTAAGGATTTTAATTTTTTTTACATTATTTCCAACACTGAGGCAGTCCGTTTGTATCTATGGGTTGTCCGCATGTTGGCTGTTCATAACCTGGGGACTGCCTGCACTGTGAAAAAGTTGTACATTGCAAAAAAATTCAAACATTATAGCCTTTTGAACATTTTAAACACTTTGGAGATTATTTCAAACACTTTAATCATTATGTCTCTATTTCAGGCATTTCAAATATCTCAGAAATTATTTTGAGCAATTCAAATTCTATGCCACGTGTTTAACGACTGAAAATCATTTAAAAGAAATTTACGTGCCTTAGAATAACCGCTGACCTGTTTGCGAGTTTTCTCCTGTATATTAATCAATTTGTAATTGTGTGCCCCATGGTTTGTGAGCTCTTTCAACTTCAGATCCCATTATGACACCATGTCACATGTCTCATGTATTCAAATGAAACCCTGAGGCATGGAATGCGTTCAAGTCTTTTATTGTACATAAACACATCAGGAGCTGTAAGTGGAACATATGCATCAAACTTCATAAGCTTAGTGACTGACTCATTACTTCAAACACACTCAAGTGTGCATCTCCTTTCAAGCTAGCACTCGCATTGAATGACTATATAAAATGGCACTGATGTTGCACATGCTCAGTAACTTATATGCACATGCTGTCTGACTACAGTGGTTGACTAGGTTCAATACACACAATGATCTACAGCAGCAGCATCTGCCTACTACCCTGAAATATCAGATGACCAAGATAATGTACCTGAGATGACCATAGCTGCAACCTTTTTTGACACCTTATGTCCCTTTTCTGCAAGAATAGTTAAAAGATGTGTTGTATCCTGCTGGCAATGCTGAAAAAAATTAGATGCTATAAGCAAATCATTTACTTATTGTACTAACACAGACCCATATGGAAATGTCACATCTTTCAAATCCTTTTTTTAGAATCTGAGAAAATAATGAATGAGATTTAGTATATCCTGTGGTAACTGTGTTAATGTGTACCATTGTCCTTTATAAGTAAATGCAAACAGAAACGATGAATAGGTATAGAAAAAACTGCTGAACACAAATCAGTCGCAGAAAAATACTTTGCTGAAGTTGGTATGCAACTCAGTATTGTTGCTGGATTTGTAACCACGGGAAAAGTTTTTAATGCTGCATTGTTTACAGCCCTCAAATCTTGCACAAACCAATAAGAATTTATTTCTGGCTTTTTTACAGGGAGAAATAGGAGTATTATAAGGGCTTTTAGCTGGCAATATTATTTCTTGTTGTATTAAAGACTGAATAACAGGTTTAATTTCCTGCTCTGCCTCTGGTTTTAATGCATACTGAGAAACTTTAGGGAGAGGATGAGTTGGATCCAATTTTATTTTTACTGGTTCTGAAGATTTTAATATACCTGCTTCCTTAGCATGTTTAACCCATAACTTAGCAGGTACCTGCTGCAACAGCTCTTTAATCATTTGAATATCGTTAGCAGGCTATTTTACAGCTTGTGCTAAAACGGCTATTACTTTCTCCTCTGATTCCGTTGGGACATCCAAATACATGCCTTCTGATGTACAGTAAATAGTACAGTTCAGTTTGCACAACAGGTGTCTTTCCAGCAGGTTCACTGGTGCAGTAGTACTCAGAATGAAGGAATGCCTTTCCTCAATGGGGCTTAAATAAATAGGTACAGGCTCTGAAACAAGATATGTGACAGTAGTATTTAATTGCTTTTACTTTATTTTTCGATACCGGTATTTGACTATCTGAAGTAACTTTTAATACAGACCTAGCATCGCCAGAGTCTACCAGGAAGGGAATGTCCTTTGAATTTATTTTTACCATAACAGTCCCTTTTGGTCTATTTGGCAACAAGGGATCAAGATTTGTTTTGTTCCATTACCCTGGCATAGTCAGTATGGTGATCTCTGGATTTTTTTCAATTTGAGGAGGTGGTAGTGGAAATACAGTATTGCTATAGTTCAGCTACCATTCAATCCAGGTATTTTGGATTCTCTACATTTGCTTGCATGGCATTTTCTTTTCCAATGTCCTGCTTCACCACAGTTTAAGCAAGACACATTAGATTGGGCAGGATGGGAACTGCCAGCCCATTGAGGCCAGTCACAACTATCTGTACCTTGTTTCCCTCAACCAGCACTTTTACTAAACCACCTAACAACCCATTTACCCCTTCGTCTGCCTCTATCTTGCCTCTTTGGGGCTTTTAACTTCCTTATTTGCAAAATGGGAAAGGGAGTTGTAAATGAATGGATGGATTTGCACATTTAACAGCTTATCTTCAGTATCCTTTCCCTGTTTTTCCTGAAACTCAGTACAGTGATTTGCAGCACTTAACAAGGATTCCAAGTCCTTTCCTTTCCAGTCTATAAGCACTTTTATTTTATTTTGTACAGGGGCTTGCAGACCCTGCACAAAAGCATCTGTAATAGTTGGTTTAGCTTGTTCTTTTGGATTTAGTATTTTTGAACATTGAGCAAACAATGCATTAAGGTGGCTCAAATAATCTGCCGGAGTTTCCATTTTATTTTGCTTACATAAATGTATCTCAGAACATCCTGTCTTAACTTGGCACACTTTTGTAATTTTATTTACAACCCTGTCCTTTCATCTATAAGTGCATTTCCTGTGAGAGTAAAATCTGTTATTCCAGCCCTTTCAAGTAACTCTTTTCTTATTTTATCTGACTTGACTACCCAAAGCAGCTGGTTCAAATCAGTAAAAGTAGGGTTGTAACATTTTACAGGAGAACAATGGGATTTTATTATTAAATGCTCAACTTATCTGTACTTTTTCTCCCTATTTACTGCCCCTGCTATGAATAAACAATAATACAGCATTTAAAATATTTTAAATCAACTGTTTCTCTCCGCTAAACCAATACCTTATTCTACTGTGATAGTTTCACTTTCAAAAAACTTTTATCTCACCCTGGAAAAGCTTGCTGCAGTCTCCAGTTCATTGATGTCATCAAGGCCAATGAATACCGGTAGTTTTTTGGCCAATCCCCTCCCTAAACTGACATCCACGACTGTCATAAAAACACACCCATGTTGTGATGTCACAGCTCCCTGGTCCTTCTCATACCCATACAGAAAGTAAAGGCAAGAACACAGAAACAGTGCAAGAGTCAAGTCTCCTGCTGTGAGTTGTCAATCACAGCAGGCAACAGCTCAAATTACTCTTAGCACTTTGATAGCTAGGAAAGTTAGGTGTCAAGGGGGATGGGAGATGAATCAAAGCAGTGGAATTCAGGCTTCACAAAAGGCTGCAGTTTAGCCATTCTAAAGAGCAGCAACAGTACAAGCACTTTGAAAGGATGTTCATAGGTTCATACTAGGCTATCTGCCCTAGGGCATTTATAAGCCTAGCCAGAGTATGTTCGGCTTTCGCCACCCATTTTAAATTAATTTTGCTATGCCCTTTTTCGAGGTTAGTATACTGTGCTTCTGTCTAACAGTGACACAGAAGTGATACCCGGGGTAAACCTACGATCTCCCATCCACTCATCAAGATTCCTCTTGAAGAGTGTCAATGAGGGACTCTGCCTAACCTGGACTGGGATTTTATTCCAGAGTGAAGGGAGCCTCTGGGTTATGAATCTGTCCCTCCAGCATGTCCTATTTATTTCAGTGCTGAGGTTCAAGTCTCTCGAGCGTGTAGCTTGATGGGATTTGGATTTTTTGAGGTGCAGCATGTCCCTTAATTCCGGGTTGGACATGGCTTTATATGTCAAGCACAGGTCGCCTCTGAGCAGGTGGTATGCCACTGAGTAGAGCTGGAGTTTCTTTAACCGGGCAGCATATGGCATCTGTTTGAGCCTTTTGATCCTCTTGGTGAGGTACTTCTGGGGTCTTTCCAGTTGCTGCAGGTATTTGGTAAGGTACATCCCAAAAGGGGCATTGTACTCGATTATGGGCCTGATGAGGGATGGGTAAAGAGGCATGATGACCTCCCCTAATCTAGATGTGAATCCCTTCATGATTAGGTGGGCTATATAAAATGTTTTTCTAACCACTTTGACCACGTGGTTGTCAAATGAGAGATTGCTATCAATTAGGGTCCCCAGGTCCCTAATTACTTCTTCTGTACTTAATGGATTACCACCTACATGGTAATTTGTGGGCACTTTGTTTTTGCCAAAGGGGATGACTATACACTTTTTGGCGTTTAGCTTGAGGCCATGGCTCTGGCACCAATTGTCTGTTTCTATGAGGCCCTTTTGGAGGATGCTTGTGTCAGCTGGAGAGTCGATTATGGTGCCCAGTTTGCAGTCATCTGCGAACTTGGTCAGCCACAGTCCTTCTGTGTTGGCCTGTACCTCCAAGAAATATATACCGAACAAGAGAGGTCCCAGGACTGAGCCTTGTGGGACGCCACTTGTAAGTGGTTTGGAGTCTGACATGGCTCCAGCAATTCTAACCATGTGGGTTCTGTCCTTGAGACAGTTTGCAACCCATCTAGTGACATAGGGATTTATATTTAAGCTGGTGAGCTTATCGATAATGCCCGAGTGGGGTATTGTATCGAAGGCTTTTGCGAGGTCCAGGGTGGCTGTGTGGACCACCTTCCCTTCGTTAACGGCCTTGGTGACCGTTTCAAAAAAGTCGACCTGGTTTAAGAGGCAGGATCTGCCCTTAACAAAGCCCAAAGCCAAACTGGGTAGGATCCAGTGTCTGTAGGTCCCTAATATCTTTGAGGTCCATGATGATCCTTTCCATAGCTTTGCAGACCAAGCTAGTCAGGCTTATGGGGCGATAGTTTCCAGGGTCTGTTGAGGCACAACCTTTGTGGAGAGGGACCACTGTTGCTGTACGCCACTCTTTGGGTACATAATCTGTAGTAAGGCTGAGATTGAACAGTAGTTTTATGTTTGGGTTTAGCTCTTCTTGGAGTTCATGTAGGACACAGCCCGGGACACCGTCTGGTCCCATTGATGCTGTGTTTTTTGCTTTGGAGAGGCGGCTCTTACCTGAGCATCTGAGATGTCAGGGGGGCAGAGCTCTGCTGGGATAGATATTTGCCCTTTTGGTGGGGAGGGGGGGGGGAGTTTGCGCTGACCCTGTCAGCTAGGATGTTGGCAATGTCTGTGGGTTCAGTGTATTTTTTTGTCATTTTGGACTAATTCTGAGCATATCTGGGAATTCCCACCCAGGTTCCTAACATAACTAAAGAAAGCCTTGTTGATTATCCTTAGTGTCCTGTGCAATTTTTCTCTCGAAGCTGACAATTTTATGAGTGCCCTTAGATTTTTGCTAATACTGATCAGAGATGCCTTCCCTTTTTGGGATTTTGCTCTATCATGTAGTAGCTTCCTCCTTCTATTGTATAGTTTGTTTATGGCTGGGGTCCACCAGACAGGAAGTCTGCCTTTGGAGGATTGGGTCTTGGTTTTATTTGGGATTGCATGATCCATGCATTCCTGAAGGTGTTCATAGAATGCATTTATAAAGGATTCTGCGGTCTGGGCCGTATTTTCCTCAGGCCCGGGAGCTTTGAAGGATTCCACCTCAGTTTTGAGGAGTGTGAAATTTGCTTTAGAGAAGTTTTTCACTGTGGTTTTCTGGTCAGGGGGTGGGGTCGGGATGTAAATATCCAGTGAGATCTGTTTATGGTCTGATCTTACCAGAGAGGGATACACTTCTGGTCTGGAGCATAGAGTCCCCATGTTGGTGATGATCAGGTCCGGTATGTTTTCCCCTCTTGTGGGAGTGGTAACAAGTTGTTCCATAGCATTTCAGTTTATGAATTCTAGGAACCCTTGGGCTAGGGTGTTGGAGCTAGAGTAATGCTCCCAGTCTATGTTTGGGTAGTTGAAGTCGCCCAATATAATGGTGTTTGGAGAGACCTTCATATTTTCCAGTGTTCTCAGGAAGGCCGAGTGGGGTTCCTAGGTTTGGGAGGGTGGTCTGTAGCAGGCTATAAACTGGAAGGCAGTTTTACCCACTGTTAGTTGCACATGGATAGTCTCTGATGCTTCGTGCTTTGCCACCAACCTGGAGGTGTGGGTATCTATGATGAATATCGATAGTACCCCTCCTTTTGTGGTTCGGTCCAAGTTTTGGGGCCGAAAAGCATGGTATGAGGTATTACCTGGTAGTGCTGGTGTGCACTCGGGAGCCCTGAGCCAGGTTTCTGTTACTGCACAGATATCGTTGTTCTCCATGCTAAGGAGAGTTTTGAGTGCATGCATCTTGAGGTTTAGACTTCTGGCATTGAGTAGCATTACTCTTAGTTTCTTATCCCTTGTGATACCTATGGAGGTGGGTTTGTCTTTTGAACCTTGCCTAAAAAAGGCACTGTGGGGGTAGCAAGAGCCTTTGCCAATATCTGAAAGCCCGGGGTGACATGTGCAAGCCGTCCCTAGTGAAGCATCGTGGCTTGTTGAGCATATCATCCCAGGCTGACAGGCATTGGATCCCCTTTGAATGACACCAGTACTTAAGCCAATTGTTGAAATTCATCATCTTGTCTTCATATTGTGGCATCATTCTTGGTGAGGGTAAGATGCTACTCAAGCTCAGAGTCATACCGGCCTGGGCTACATGCTCAGAGAGCTCCTCTATGTCTCTTTTCATGTAGTGCAGGGAGGTACGTCTCGGGTCATTCACACCAGCATGGGCAATGACTGAGTCATATTTGTACTTGGCTTGGAGTGACCTGAGTGCTTGTGTTATGTGGCGGATCCTAGCACCAGACAGGCTGCTCACCATGACCTTCTCCTTGTTCAGCCTGGTGAGCGGGACATCAGTGTGCCTGACGATAGAGTCACCTATTACAAGTGTATCAGGTGGGTTGTTTAGCCTTAAGGGCTGTGACTGTTCGGCACACTGGCTTTGTGAGATATGTGTTGCACGTGTTTTGTTTTGGGGTAGTGGTTGCTTGGGTGTCTGCTTTGGAGGTCGCTGCTGCTTAGGCAGATCTTTATTTAGAGCCTCCGAGTATGTTTTTGTGTGATTATGTGTTTGGTTTGCTGTCATGGTAGGTCTATGTGAGACTGGAATTGTAGTGAGTGTGGTTTCCTTCTCCTCCTGACTGGTTATGCCAGTACTGAGTTGAGAGAGCTTAGCCTCCAGTTTGGCTATATGGTTGCATCTCTCACATGTGTTGGAATTTGTTGGGAGTAGGAGAGGGTTGTCTGTGTACATGAGGCAGTTGTAACATTGCCTCAAGATTCCCAGATTCAGCAGCTGGACTGGAGAGGAGATTGACAACTGACCTTTGGACATGCTAGAATAATATTGGGAATTCCTTTATAATTGAAAACAAGGGCCAATGGGGAGTGAGGGTGTAGTGCTTTTAATTTTTAGTGCTGACTTGTATAATTGCTTTAGTGAGCAAGTGCCAAGTACCTTAAGTGTAATGTGTTACAGGTAACTTAAAGGCAAAAATGACAAACAGTAACTTTCTTTCAAGTGAAACAAGGAAATAAGTACAGTAAGCAATGCAGATATCACTAGGGATCCACAGAAGCGCTGAGAAGCTGCATTTTAGGTGGAATTAGCATTCCAGGGAAATAACAAGCAAACAAACAACAAGCATACAAACAAAGCTGGATTCAGCAGGCCTGGATCTAGTCTATGCTACAGCAAACAAGGTGTACCAATTTCAGTAAGAAAAAGTTCAAATATGCAGGCACTATAAACCTTTAACCAGAAATTCCCAGCTCAGAAGAGCAGAATCCAGCCTCTCCTCCCACAAGAGTGCAGACCACGAACCTTCTTAATGTAAAATAACTGGCCTGAAGCCCAAGTGCTTAAACTAGAACTAATACACTTTAAGAATAACAGACACTGAGCTCTCAATCAGCAGTTCCCAACTTAGAAGGATGAAAGCTACCTGTCCTCCCACCATAGTGCATGCCACAAACCTTTCTAATGTAAAACTGGTCTGAAGCCCAAGTGCTTAATCCAAAAGACTTAGAATGATAGCTACACTTTAATCTAGTTACTACCAAGCAGTAATAAATACAATTGTATACTTTAAAGAATAAAGAATGCCTGGATTAGTGCTCAAGTTATACAAACCAAGCTAGATTCAGCAGGCCTGGATCTAGTCTATGCTACAGCAACAAGGTGTACCAATTTCAGTAAGAAGCAGTTCAGATATGCATGCACTATAAGCCTTTAAACAGAAATTCCCAGCTCAGAAGGGCAGAGTCCAGCCTCTCCTCCCACAAGAGTGCAGACAACGAACCCTCTTAATGTAAAATAACTGGCCTGAAAGCCCAAGTGCTTAAACCATAATTAATACACTTTTAGAATTAGAATAACAGACACTGAGCCCTCAATCAGCAGTTCCCAACTTAAAAGGATGTAAGCTACCTGATCTGCAACTACAGTGCAGACCACAAACCCTCTTAATGTAAAACAACTGGTCTGAAGCCCAAGTGTTTAAACTAAAAGGCTTAGAATGAGTTACACCAAGCAGTAATCAATACAATTGAGTACTTTTAAGATGGCGCAAAAGCAAACTAAAGTAGGAAGAAACACAAGTACAGTAAAAGCATTTCTTTTCAGAAAAGTAGCAAAAACAGTAGTAAATACAATTCTCATGCAGTGCAAGTTGGCACACTTGAATATGTAGCAATATTAGTCCACACACAGTTTGAAAAAGTGTAATTAAATTAAAAAGGACTAAAAGCAAGTGCAGGAAGGGTTTATTGGGTACAGTGCGGTAAAGAGATGGGCCTGGGGGAGTGTCTTAGATCAAATCTACAGTGGGGCGGGCACTGCAAAAGCCACCAAATTTAAACTACAACCAAGAACAGGGAGGAGAAAAACAGTTTCAACACAGATGTGAGGAATGTGCAAATTATAAAGCCATAAGTATATACTGTTCTTTATATATTTGCAGAGCAGTAAGACAACAGATATCTAAGCAAACAATTTATCTCTCTAATACAGAATAATACAGAACAATATACTCAGCTCTGTATATTTGCAGATAGTTCTGTAAGGCTGTCTCTCAAACTAAGGTTCCAGTTTGAATGCAGATTGTTAATTAACAGGACACACAACACTAGCTCAATTATATCGGCTGAAGACAAGACAGGAAATGAGGGGTGTGGGGAAAAACAGTTTCAACACAGATGTGAGGAATGTGCAAATTATAAAGCCAAAAATATATACTGTTCTCTATATATTTGCAGAGCAATAAGACAACAGATATCTAAGCAAACAATTTAGCTCTATAATACAGAAAAATATACTCAGCTCTATATATTTGCAGATAGTTCTGTAACGCTGTCTCTCAAACTAAGGTTCCAGTTTGAATGCAGATTGTTAATTAACAGGACACACAACACTAGCTCAATTATATCAGCTGAAGACAAGACAGGAAATGGCGGGGGGGTGGGGAATAACAGTTTCAACACAGATGTGAGGAATGTGCAAATTATAAAGCCAAAAAATATATACTGTTCTCTATATATTTGCAGAGCAGTAAGACAACAGATATCTAAGCAAACAATTTAGCTCTATAATACAGAAAAATATAGTCAGCTCTATATATTTGCAGATAGTTCTGTAAGGCTGTCTCTCAAACTAAGGTTCCAGTTTGAATGCAGATTGATTGTTAATAAACAGGACACACAACACTAGCTCAATTATATCAGCTGAAGACAAGACAGGAAATGAGGGGGGGTGGGCAAAGACAGTTTCAACACAGATGTGAGGAATGTGCAAATAATAAAGCCAAAAAATATATACTGTTCTCTATATATTGTGAGGAATGTGCAAATTATAAAGCCAAAAAATATATACTGTTCTCTATATATTTGCAGAGCAGTAAGACAACAGATATCTAAGCAAACAATTTAGCTTTATAATACAGAATAATACAGAAAATATACTCAGCTATATATATTTGCAGATAGTTCTGTAAGGCTGTCTCTCAAACAAAGGTTCCAGTTTGAATGCAGATTGTTAATTAACAGGACACACAACACTAGCTCAATTATATCAGCTGAAGACAAGATAGGAATGAGGGGGTGGGGAAAAACAGTTTCAACACAGATGTGAGGAATGTGCAAATTATAAAGCAAAAAATATATACTGTTCTCTATATATTTGCAGAGGAGTAAGACAACAGATATCTAAGCAAACAATTTAGCTCTATAATACAGAAAAATATACTCAGCTCTATATATTTGCAGATAGTTCTGTAAGGCTGTCTCTCAAACTAAGGTTTCAGTTTGAATGCAGATTGTTAATTAACAGGACACACAACACTAGCTCAATTATATCAGCTGAAGACAAGACAGGAAATGGGGGGGGAACAGTTTCAACATAGATGTGAGGAATGTGCAAATTATAAAGCCAAAAAATATATACTGTTCTCTATATATTTGCAGAGCAGTAAGACAACAGATATCTAAGCAAACAATTTAGTTCTATAATACAGAATAATACAGAAAAATATACTCAGCTCTATATATTTGCAGATAGTTCTGTAAGGCTGTCTCTCAAACTAAGGTTCCAGTTTGAATGCAGATTGTTAATTAACAGGACACACACCACTAGCTCAATTATATCAGCTGAAGACAAGACAGGAAATGAGGGGGGGGGGGGCAAAACAGATTCAACACAGTTGTGAGGAATGTGCAAATTATAAAGCCAAAAAATATATACTGTTCTCTATATATTTGCAGAGCAGTAAGACAACAGATATCTAAGCAAACAATTTAGCTGTATAATACAGAATAATGCAGAAAAATATACTCAGCTCTCTATATTTGCAGATAGTTCTGTAAGGCTGTCTCTCAAACTAAGGTTCCAGTTTGAATGCAGATTGTTAATTAACAGGACACACAACACTAGCTCAATTATATCAGCTGAAGACAAGACAGGAAATGAGGGGGTGGGGAAAAACAGTTTCAACACAGATGTGAGGAATGTGCAAATTATAAAGACAAACAATATATACTGTTCTCTGTATATTTGCAGAGCAGTAAGACAACAGATATCTAAGCAAACAATTTAGCTCTATAATACAGAAAAATATACTCAGCTCTATATATTTGCAGATAGTTCTGTAAGGCTATCTCTCAAACTAAGGTTCCAGTTTGAATGCAGATTGTTACTTAACAGGACACACAGCACTAGCTCAATTATATCAGCTGAAGACATGACAGGAAATGAGGGGGGTGGGGAAAAACAGTTTCAACACAGATGTGAGGAATGTGCAAATTATAAAGCCAAAAAAATATATACTGTTCTCTATATATTTGCAGAGCAGTAAGACAACAGATATCAAAGCAAACAATTTAGATCTATAATACAGAAAAATATACTCAGCTCTATATATTTGCAGATAGTTCTGTAAGGCTGTCTCTCAAACTAAGGTTCCAGTTTGAATGCAGATTGTTAATTAACAGGACACACAACACTAGCTCAATTATATCAGCTGAAGACAAGACAGGAAATGAGGGGGGTGGGGAAAATACTTTCAACACAGTTGTGAGGAATGTGCAAATTATAAAGCCAAAAAATATATACTGTTCTCTATATATTTGCAGAGCAGTAAGACAACAGATATCTAAGCAAACAATTTAGCTCTATAATACAGAATAATGCAGAAAAATATACTCAGCTCTATATATTTGCAGATAGTTCTGTAAGGCTGTCTCTCAAACTAAGGTTCCAGTTTGAATGCAGATTGTTAATTAACAGGACACACAACACTAGCTCAATTATATCAGCTGAAGACAAGACAGGAAATGAGGGAGGTGGGGAAAAACAGTTTCAACACAGATGTGAGGAATGTGCAAATTATAAAGCCAAAAATATATACTGTTCTCTATATATTTGCAGAGCAGTAAGACAACAGATATCTAAGCAAACAATTTAGCTCTATAATACAGAATAATACAGAAAAATATACTCAGCTCTATATATTTGCAGATAGTTCTGTAAGGCTGTCTCTCAAACTAAGGTTTCAGTTTGAATGCAGATTGTTAATTAACAGGACACACAACACTAGCTCAATTATATCAGCTGAAGACAAGACAGGAAATGAGGGAGGTGGGGAAAAACAGTTTCAACACAGATGTGAGGAATGTGCAAATTATAAAGACAAACAATATATACTGTTCTCTGTATATTTGCAGAGCAGTAAGACAACAGATATCTAAGCAAACAATTTAGCTCTATAATACAGAAAAATATACTCAGCTCTATATATTTGCAGATAGTTCTGTAAGGCTGTCTCTCAAACTAAGGTTCCAGTTTGAATGCAGATTGTTAATTAACAGGACACACAGCACTAGCTCAATTATATCAGCTGAAGACATGACAGGAAATGAGGGGGGTGGGGAAAATACTTTCAACACAGTTGTGAGGAATGTGCAAATTATAAAGCCAAAAAATATATACTGTTCTCTATATATTTGCAGAGCAGTAAGACAACAGATATCTAAGCAAACAATTTAGCTCTATAATACAGAATAATGCAGAAAAATATACTCAGCTCTATATATTTGCAGATAGTTCTGTAAGGCTGTCTCTCAAACTAAGGTTCCAGTTTGAATGCAGATTGTTAATTAACAGGACACACAACACTAGCTCAATTATATCAGCTGAAGACAAGACAGGAAATGAGGGAGGTGGGGAAAATACTTTCAACACAGTTGTGAGGAATGTGCAAATTATAAAGCCAAAAAATATATACTGTTCTCTATATATTTGCAGAGCAGTAAGACAACAGATATCTAAGCAAACAATTTAACTCTATAATACAGAAAAATATACTCAGCTCTATATATTTGCAGATAGTTCTGTAAGGCTGTCTCTCAAACTAAGGTTCCAGTTTGAATGCAGATTGTTAATTAACAGGACACACAACACTAGCTCAATTATATCAGCTGAAGACAAGACAGGAAATGGGGGGGAACAGTTTCAACATAGATGTGAGGAATGTGCAAATTATAAAGCCAAAAAATATATACTGTTCTCTATATATTTGCAGAGCAGTAAGACAACAGATATCTAAGCAAACAATTTAGCTCTATAATACAGAATAATGCAGAAAAATATACTCAGCTCTATATATTTGCAGATAGTTCTGTAAGGCTGTCTCTCAAACTAAGGTTCCAGTTTGAATGCAGATTGTTAATTAACAGGACACACACCACTAGCTCAATTATATCAGCTGAAGACAAGACAGGAAATGAGGGGAAAAACAGATTCAACACAGTTGTGAGGAATGTGCAAATTATAAAGCCAAAAAATATATACTGTTCTCTATATATTTGCAGAGCAGTAAGACAACAGATATCTAAGCAAACAATTTAGCTCTATAATACAGAATAATGCAGAAAAATATACTCAGCTCTCTATATTTGCAGATAGTTCTGTAAGGCTGTCTCTCAAACTAAGGTTCCAGTTTGAATGCAGATTGTTAATTAACAGGACACACAACACTAGCTCAATTATATCAGCTGAAGACAAGACAGGAAATGAGGGGTGGGGTGGGGGAAAACAGTTTCAACACAGATGTGAGGAATGTGCAAATTATAAAGCCAAAAAATATATACTGTTCTCTATATATTTGCAGAGCAGTAAGACAACAGATATCTAAGCAAACAATTTAGCTATATAATACAGAAAAATATACTCAGCTCTATATATTTGCAGATAGTTCTGTAAGGCTGTCTCTCAAACTAAGGTTTCAGTTTGAATGCAGATTGTTAATTAACAGGACACACAACACTAGCTCAATTATATCAGCTGAAGACAAGACAGGAAATGAGGGGGTGGGGAAAAACAGTTTCAACACAGATGTGAGGAATGTGCAAATTATAAAGACAAACAATATATACTGTTCTCTGTATACTTGCAGAGCAGTAAGACAACAGATATCTAAGCAAACAATTTAGCTCTATAATACAGAAAAATACACTCAGGTCTATATATTTGCAGATAGTTCTGTAAGGCTATCTCTCAAACTAAGGTTCCAGTTTGAATGCAGATTGTTACTTAACAGGACACACAGCACTAGCTCAATTATATCAGCTGAAGACATGACAGGAAATGAGGGGGGTGGGGAAAAACAGTTTCAACACAGATGTGAGGAATGTGCAAATTATAAAGCCAAAAAATATATACTGTTCTCTATATATTTGCAGAGCAGTAAGACAACAGATATCAAAGCAAACAATTTAGATCTATAATACAGAAAAATATACTCAGCTCTATATATTTGCAGATAGTTCTGTAAGGCTGTCTCTCAAACTAAGGTTCCAGTTTGAATGCAGATTGTTAATTAACAGGACACACAACACTAGCTCAATTATATCAGCTGAAGACAAGACAGGAAATGGGGGGGGGACAGTTTCAACATAGATGTGAGGAATGTGCAAATTATAAAGCCAAAACATATATACTGTTCTCTATATATTTGCAGAGCAGTAAGACAACAGATATCTAAGCAAACAATTTAGCTCTATAATACAGAATAATACAGAAAAATATACTCAGCTCTATATATTTGCAGATAGTTCTGTAAGGCTGTCTCTCAAACTAAGGTTCCAGTTTGAATGCAGATTGTTAATTAACAGGACACACACCACTAGCTCAATTATATCAGCTGAAGACAAGGCAGGAAATGAGAGGGGGTGGGGCAAAACAGTTCAAACAGTTGTGAGGAATGTGCAAATTATAAAGCCAAAAAATATATACTGATCTCTATATATTTGCAGAGCAGTAAGACAACAGATATCTAAGCAAACAATTTAGCTCTATAATACAGAATAATGCAGAAAAATATACTCAGCTCTCTATATTTGCAGATAGTTCTGTAAGGCTGTCTCTCAAACTAAGGTTCCAGTTTGAATGCAGATTGTTAATTAACAGGACACACAACACTAGCTCAATTATATCAGCTGAAGTCAAGACAGGAAATGAGGGGGGGTGGGGAAAACCGTTTCAACACAGATGTGAGGAATGTGCAAATTATAAAGCCAAAAAATATATACTGTTCTCTATATATTTGCAGAGCAGTAAGACAACAGATATCTAAGCAAACAATTTAGCTCTATAATACAGAATAATACAGAAAAATATACTCAGTTCTATATATTTGCAGATAGTTCTGTAAGGCTGTCTCTCAAACTAAGGTTCCAGTTTGAATGCAGATTGTTTGTTTGTGTTTTAAGTAATCATTGAGTGGCATGTAATGTTACTTAAAATTAACTGACTGAAAGACAGCAGTGTATGCATGTAAAATCAATGTATTGACAGGAGCTTTAGGAAGAAAGAGACTTGTGTGATGTAATTTTTTACAGAGAAACACTGCACTGTTGGATAGCAAGAAGCAAACTAAACAATCGGAATTACTTTAAGATGCCAGACCCTAAGTGGTCAGACTCAGAAATTACATATAAAAATATTTAAAAACCTGTAAATAGTCCCAGATTGGTATTAAAATGTAGGAAACACCAAACCATGATGAAATAAACGTGTTTTGAGTCTGTGGGTACAGTTCTCCTTTAGTTTTTAATTTTTCATTAAACCTCAATGGATTTTCTCTAATATTTTGAAAACGGACATATTATGCAAATCTGCAGGGGGTCCAAGGGTGATGAACAAGCTTTCTATTATTGGTCCCAATATTTCTCTAAGTCATGCCAAAAGATCCTCTCCAGAGACAATGGCTTCTTGTTCTACCTTGTTGTGTGAGCATGTGTGGCGACTTATGGGTGTGTCAAATACTAGTGCTCCCCTTAGAGAGGTAGAAAATCTTTGGAAATGAGAGGAAGAAGAAGAAACCTCTCCAACTATGGATGCCTGTTCTGAAGATGAGGCTTGAATAGTTGAAGTTGATTGAGGTGTGACAATACTCCAATGGACAGTTGACTGAAATACAGGGGTCTGAGAAACAGTGGAATCTTGTGCTGGAGCCTCCCATACTGGTGCATATTGGGAGAGGGGATGCAGTAGCTACTAGAAGATTATCATCCTCTTCTGAAGTCTTTACTTTTTGGCCATCCCTTGATGTTCATCGTGTTACCCTGCTGCAGTCATCACACTTGGGTTATCCTGTCGTCAGGTGGTCCCGTAGTCGGCCTGAATTCCAAAGTCTTGGTCCGGCGTCGGTTGCTGTCGCTTCTTCCCTGACGTCAGTGCGCCAGGGGTATATAAGAGGCATCCAACGCCATTTTCTTCAGTCTTTCTTGCTGCGTGGTGCCCAAAGCAGAAGCAGTTCGCAAGTGCCAGTCGGCCGACACCTGAGATTTTCGAATCGAATTTCAGTCCGAAGTCTTCAAAGCTAAGTATCCCATTGGGGAACCTTTTCTTGCCTCAGTCCGATGTCAGAAAAAGTTAACAATTGCATTTCTTGTGGGAAGCAAATACCTCATAAGGACTTTCATTCTTATTGTATACCTTGCCTAGGCCCAGACCACGACATCACTGGTTGTCAGTTTTGTGCTAGGTTCAATAAGCGAACTATACAGTGACGCTTTGATTTCGCATGACACTACTTCGGTAGGAAATTTAATTACATTATGCTGTCGGAGCAACCGACTACCGGCGTGCATAAAAAACACAAAGATAAAGACAGGCAGCCTAGATCCAAGCTAGATTCCGAGACCTCGGTTGGGCTGGTCGCTGGTTCTCCAGTTTTCAGTGAGGCACCTACGCAGCCCCTGATGACCACAGAATTGGAACCCCAAACCGCTTCGGATTCTCAAGTAGAGAGCTCTAGGCCGACACAGCCATTTTCTGTAGGCCCTACTGACAACATTGCAGAAGGAGAAGCCAGTGCTGCGGAAACACCTTCGGTTTCAGAAGGTGTCTTCAGACCGACTGCTCTCACCATTAAATCTTATGCTAAGCTTAAGACTCCTCTAAAACCAAAAAAGACTGCACATCAGTCTCCAGTTCAAGGCCCCATGCCTAAGAAACAGATGCTTAAAATGGCTGAAGATTTGATTTCTTTAATCAGGGGTTCCCACCCCCCCCCCAGACAAAAGGCCTAGACAAGAGGAGGATTATGCCTCCTCTGATCAAGTGTCTATCTCCTCAGGCTCCTCTGAGGAACAGGATTACTCCTTTCCCCCTTATGAAGATTCTGATGCTGAAGATTCCATTCCCTCAGCTTCTCCCCCTGAAGATTATTCCTTTGGGGAAACCTTACATACCATGAGGGAACATTTCCACTGGGAAGGTCAGGACTACTCTGACACAAAGAAAAGGCTCCGAGAGTTTCTTTTACTCCCCCAGCACAGACCACTTGCTATCCCTCCAGTTTTAGACATTGTGAATGATGTTTACTTAGAATCTAGTCTAAATCCAGATTCTCTGCCTCCTGCTCCAGCCAAACCAGATAGATATTATAGAGTGCCTGACTCACACAAATTCCTTTACAAATGCCCTTTTGCTGACCCAGAAACTATCTCCCAGGGTCCCAAAGGGGCTAAGGCTTCTATGGCTAAAAATCCTGTACCCTCTGAAAGGGACTCCAGAGCACTAGCTAGGTGGGGGAAGAAGGTTTACACCTCAGCAACTCTAGCTATGAGAGCACTAAATTGTCAATTTTACATGCTGAAATACCAGCAATTCCTAATGTCTCAAATAAAACAAAAGATGAGCACGCACCCTCAGCAGTCTGAATTCAAAGAAATGCAGGATCTGTTGCATGCAGCTGAACAGGTGGGCAAACATACTTTACAATGTGGATTTGATTCCTTGGAAGCTTCCTTTAGAGCAGCTGTTACTAGGTCTGTTATACGTAGGCATGCTTGGTTAAAGGAACAAACTCTGCCTGATCATGTGAAAGCAAAGTTACTAGATGCACCCTTACAGTAGGATGTCCTATTTGGGGTTAAAGCAGAAGAGGTTTTAAAGAAAATGGAGGATAAGGCAAAATCTATGCAGATGGTCAAAGATTTCTTACAGGTACAACCACCATGCTTCAGCAGAAATTGGCCAGCAAAAAAATTGGTCCTTTCCAGCTTCTGACAGACCACAGAGGGGTAAATACAGACGCCCAAGGGGCAGAGGACAAGCACAAATCCCTTACAAACCTCACCAATGGGGCACTGCAACACAGAAGAGAGGAGAAAATAGGTCCCAAACTACTAGAAGACAAACACAATGACTTAAACCTCAAGCTGCCAAGCAAAAATCTCTTGGCAGCTCCCTTGGGAAGAACATTAGCATTTTTTATAGACAACTGGCACATCGTCACAAAGGACAAATGAGTCCTAGACATTATCTCACAAGGATACAGATTCCATTTCCACACCTTGCCAAGGATAAAAGGAATGCCAAACTTGCCACAAAATCAATGGGCAGAGGCACAAAAACAAATTATAGCCCTCATGGACATGAGAGCCATTCAACTGGTACCTACACAGGAACAAGGCCAAGGATTTTACTCAAGGCTCTTTCTAGTCCCCAGAAGGGACAATGCTTGGAGACCCATTTTGGACCTTTCAATTCTAAACACCTTCTTGCAAGTACCCAAATTCAAGATGCTAACACTACAGCAGCTTCTTCCCATGTTGGGCAAGAAAGCTTGGCTAGTAACGTTGGACCTCAAGGAGGCATACCTGCATGTCCCTATCAGACAAAATTGCAGAAGATACCTCCGTTTCATTGCAGGTTCAACCCATTACCAATTCTCTGCACTGCCCTTTGGCTTATCTACTGCACCCAGGGTCTTCACAAAATGCCTGGCACCAGTAATTGCATACTGCAGACAAAGAAGAATTCAAATATACCCATACCTGGACAGCTGCCTCATCCAAGCAGAAAGCAAGGACATTCTCTTACAACATCTGACTTTTGTAAAACACATCTGACTTTTGTAAAACACCTTCTAAGTTGCCTAGGGTACACAGTAAATGAAAATAAATCAAAACTAGTACCCTCACAAAATATGACATTCCTGGGTGCCAGCTTGAATACAACGGCCCAGATGGCTTATCTCACGCCAGACAAGCAACAATAGCTGACTCAATACTTCAAAATAATGTCAACAAAGACCCAACTCCCTGCAAGAAAAATTCTGCAGGCCTTGGGCTTCATGGCATCTTGTATACTACTAATACCATTTGCAAAACTGCATATGAGGAAATTACAATGGTACCCGAAAAGCGTATGGACTCAACACAGCCACAGCTTGGAAACAATGATACCTCTCATTCTCTGCCTTCAACAGGAGTTTCTATGGTGGTCACAGGCATGTCACCTCAACAAGGGTCAGCCTTTCACCTTACCCCCAGCCAAGCAAACTTTGACAACAGATGCATCGGACTATGCCTGGGGGGCACACATGGCAGGACTGTACGTTCAAGGCATATGGACTGCAGATCAAAGGAATCTGCACATAAATCAAAAAGAAATGCTAGCTGTACAGAATGCTCTGACAGCCTTCAGGACCTCTTACATCCAGGACAGCTTATAATAAGGACAGACAACACCACAGTAATGTGGTACATAAACAAACAAGGGGATACACACTCCTACCCTCTATGCAGGCAAGCAATGACCTTGTGGAACACAGTACTGGCTTACCAAGTTCAATTACAAGCTCAATTCCTGCCAGGAAAAAAGAACACATTGGCAGACGACCAAAGTAGAAACATCATGGATCCCCATGAGTGGAAAATGGATCCACAAGTATTTGCAATGATAACTCAAAAATGGGGGCGCCCAGACATAGACCTGTTTGCCAACCCCCAGAACCATCAGCTTTCAAAATTTTGCACAAGGACATTTTACCATCAAGCTTGGAAAGTGGACGCACTCTCATTCAGCTGGAAAATGCTGACAGTATATGCCTTTCCTCCATTGCCCCTTCTCACAAAGGTGCGGCTGAAAGTCAGGGTGGAGAGACCTCAAATGATACTCATTGCCCCGGATTGGCCACACAAGCACTGGTACCCACTACTAAGGAACATGGCCCAGGGCCCACCATGGATTCTACCACAAATTCCTCATCTACTCACACAGCAAGGCAGTCAGATTCTACACAGCCAGCTCAAAACCTTAAATTTGGCTGCATGGCACATCACCTAAGCAACCAGCCAGCCCCTCTTTCACAAGCTGTTATGGATGTCATTCTGGAGGCCAGGAGGCCCAGCACCAGGAAAGCCTACTCAGACAAATGGAAAAGATTATGCACCTGTAACCAAGCTAAAGTCCAAAATACTCTTCAGCCGGACATGCCTCAGATTCTACAATATTTAACTGAGATGTTACACAAAGGACTTTCTTTTTCATCTATTAAAATCCACGCCTCAGCTATTTCAGCTCACTACAACACGGATCATCCCTTATTTTCACATCCACTTCTAAGGCAGTATCTCAGAGGGGCAAAAACATTAGGCCTCCCAGGAGAGCGCCAACACCAACTTGGGACCTAAATTTTGTTCTGGAAAAACTTACGCTACCACCTTTTGAGCCAGCTTTCTCAGCTGACTTAAAGTTTATATCATGGAAGACTGCCCTTCTGCTAGCATGTACTTCAGCCAGAAGAGTCTCAGAGCTACAGGCACTAATGGCAGTAGAGCCTTTCCTCATTTTTCATCAAGACAGAGTTTCTCTATGAACTAACCCCTCCTTTATGCCAAAGATGGTATCCAGTGTGTCTCTAAATCAAACCATCCACTTACCCACTTTCTTTCCAAATCCACAGAACAAAGGAGAAAGACTCCTGCATTCCTTGGACATTCACAGGCAACTACGTTACTACTTGGATAAAACTAAGGCTTTTAGAAAATCTGACCAACTTTTTGTATCCTATGCTACAGCATCACAAGGAAAGACTATCTCAAAACAGACCATTTCCAAATGGATAGGACATTGCATACATAGGTTCATTTTTGCTACACCCATCATGGAAAACCAGTTCCTGCTAGCATAAGGCCCCACTCCACCAGGGCAGCAGCTACATCTACAGCCTTCCTCAGGGGGGTGCCAACCAAGGATATTCTGGAAGCTGCATCTTGGAGTTCAGTACACACATTCACCAAACACTATCACTTACCTCTTTACTCTAGGACTAGAGCTGGCTTCGCCACTGCAGTTTTGCAGGGCCTTCAGGCCTCCTCTAACCCTGTTTGACTCCACCTCCCATCCTTAGCTTTGGGATTCTACCCAAGTGTGATGACTGCAGCAGGGTAACACGATGAACATAGTACAGTTTTGTACCTACCATAAATGTAGATGTTCGAGTTTATACCCTGCTGCAGTCCAGGTTACCCTCCCTCCATCCCCTCTGACCTAACTAAAACCTTTCAATGTCTTAAAATCTGATACAACCTTTGTGGTGTATTTGCTTATAGCTGGAGGGACGTTTTGTTTGTGCTAAACTTTTATTATTGGTACTACCTAGTGACCATTTTTTGGGGGGGCACCTGACATCTGGGGCAAGAAAAACTGAAGAAAATGGCGTTGAATGCCTCTTATATACCCCTGGCACACTGACGTCAGGGCAGAGGCGACAGCCAAGTAGGATAAAGGGATCCTTTTTTACTGGTCTTTATGGCTTTCTTAACCTCTTTTACTTGTTGTAGTAACTTTTTACTAGTATCCTGTAATCTGCTTAATGTTGGTTTATTTTCCATTTAAGGACTTTGGTGTTCCAGGAATAAAATACTGCCCATTTTTCCCCAACTTGTTTTGTTTTTTCTTTCTCCAAAATACCCCTTAAATTTTCTAATCTGTCTTTATTGTTAAGTCCCATTTAATGGAAATACTTCACAAGGGCAATTTTTGTAAGCTGAAACCACTCATTCAAATACTTACACTTTCCTTTCTGTAACTGTGATACCTTTGTAGGGATTTGATCCTGCCTACTTAATGTTGTTTCCATTTTCCGCATTATGACTTAGCTTGAGGATCCTGGTAATTCAGCCAAAATAACTACACCAATTCACACATCATTCAGGGAGGGATGGGTAGGAATTGTGTTATACAATGACAGAGGAAGGGTTTTGATCAGCCTTGTCCCACAGTACCTCCTTGCTGTTGTCCCAACATGAGCTCAAAATTACTGCTCCAGCATTGTGATTGAGAAAACGGGCTGACTAGGTACTATGTCCAGAACTGCCCAATCTTTTAGACCCTCTAATGGTACATACGCACACTCTCACCTATGTCCCAGTGTGGTATGGGCTCATACATTTGATTTACCAGCACATACCTACGTCAGAGCATGCTATGGGCTCATGAGTTTGATTTAACTTTTTCTCACTCATACATTTAATAATGCACGATACCTCTCATACCTCTTACCTTTTAATTTTCTCTCTTAAGAGTACCACCATCGACGCAAGGCACCTCCTTGTATTAATTTCTTCTTTGTCATATGTACATACATATTTAAGAAACGTTTCCTTATTTCCTGTGGGGTCCTCCCACTATTACTTTACATAAACCTATCGGGCAAACTCAGTCATTCAATAAAAACAGTTATTCACTCATTCCACTATTTTAACTGCAATTATCTACAAAAAACTTTCTTCCCAGCAATCCGTTTTCCCACCTAGTCTATCATATTTGCATAGCCTGAATAGTTAGGTATCTGAGTCTCTGACTTTTGCGTACAAGGCAGTGTGGAATTCACTGGATAACTTTCTGTGTTGGGCCTATGTGACTTTTTCCACACTGCCCTGCAGCAATAACAAAGTTAACAGTCCAAGTCATGGCACCAGTTTGTTATAGTCAAAAAAACAAGTCTGCTTGAGTGGATGGCTTTAAAACACTTTAATATAAAAAAAAAACTCTAAAACACATTAAAAACAATAAAAAAAAAAGTGATGAATGCTTTCGCATCACCATAGGATGCTTCATCAGATCTAAAGACTAACATAGAGCACCTGTATTTAAATAACTCAAATTTACCTCCTCGGATCATGTGACCCCAGAGCTGGTTTTAAAAGCACATTTTCATTCAAGCCTTTACCGATGGCTGCATACAATAGAATAATCCATTTAGTTGATATTTGGTGTGAAAATTTCAAGCACAAAAAAATTAAAAACATGCATAGAACCTTCACTTTTCACATGTTTACCAAGTGCATTCCTGTCATCACATTTATTCATACTGTAAACATGTTCTCTAAACCTATCCCTGAGGTTTTGATTTGTCTTCTCAGTATAATAGCAGTTACATACAGTGCAATAAGTGTAGTAAACAACATTCTGTGTATTACAGTCAGCATGAAATTCACAGTCATATCTGTGACCAGTAACAGGGTGCAAGAAATGGTCACATTCATTGATATAACTACAAATGTTACAGCCACCGCATCTAAAGGTCCCTTTAAGTGTCAAACAAGACCTTATATTCCTCACAGTGGGTTTATAGCACATAATTTTTTAATCGTCTTATAGTTCTTATAGGCAGGGCCGGCCTTAGCTGATATGGCGCCCTAGGCAAACTAGTGCTCTGGTGCCCCTTAAGCCCCACCCACATTATACTCATGAAACACCCCTACAAGCCACGCCAACAGGTATGTCACACCCCAAAAAAGCCACTGCAGTCATTCACTTCCCAAGAAAACCAGTCCAGTCATTTTCTTTAATTATTTAAATGCATAAAAGAAAGGATACCTTGTAATGTAGTTTAAACTGCAAGTAAAGATGGAAATTTCCTTTAATAAACCTGCTTTATCTGTTGCTCCTTCACACATACTTTACTATAAAAATCATGTTTTCAGAAAATAGAAGCCTATGTGCCTTGGTTCAAAGGGTTGCTTAGGTTAATCTAAACAGCTTAATTTACTCTGGGTAGCAAACCTTACAACTCAGAAAAGTAGAATAGCAACCTCTCTCCTCCTGTGCACAGAAGCTTAAGCTAAAATAGCACAAACACAGACAGCCATTTAATAAACAATACAATCTTACAATGAAACATGAACAGCAAAATTTTCTGCCACTGAAATTGCATGAAAACCTATATTTATAGAAAATGCATCTGGCACATGAAAGTTACACATGTTCTCTGATACACCTTCCTCATTGTATTAAATTACATTCCTTGTATAATATAGCACACTTGTTAGATCGTGTTTTAAACTTATTTTAAAAATGTTTCCAGTAAGCAAAGAAATAAAACACATGAACCAGTAATGACAAAACTGCCCAGTTCAGAACATTTCCATCATAAAAGCCTACTCAAACTTGTACAATCCACCAGTATCAATAAATATGCACATTCTCTGCAGAAGTAAATGTCATCTAAGTAATTCCACATTAAAGAGTTCTGTAAAATCTATAACTAATGAACAGATTGCTGCTAGCAAGCAACTTAATATTTCATTGTTTGTCTGCAGATAAAGTGCCTGTTGCCCTTGAGGAATAAATTGCCTATGTTGCATTAAAAAATAAGTTAGTAATACTGCAATATAGAAGGAGGGCAAACTGATAAGTTCATAGTTACTAGGTATCTCCGCCAAAGAGGACATTCTCAGGACTGCAGCATCCACTCCCTTTAAAAGTGCAACACAGTACAGTATTAGCAATCCATTCATGGGGGAGTAGAACCCTAGTCTTCTGCATCAAAAGCAAGCATTCTACCAGTTGTGCTACTAACAAAACAAACAGATTTGGCAGAAGAAAAATGTGCGGACTGAGCCCCTTATCAAACTCTACTTGTACTTTCCAATTAGATTAGCCAGTCCATTAATATTCAATTAGTCAACAGTATAACCCACATATAGTCAAATGTAATGTCTTTCTATCCATTTATGAACAGTAAATAAAAATAAAGTTATGCAATTATGAACTTCATTACCCAGAAAAGTAGATACAGTGAGATGATAGTCATTCAAACCTGTTTGTCTTTGCAATACTATAACAGTGTACAATAACAAAAATAGATAAGAAAAACAGGACATTTATACTAACCAGTATCGTCCAAGGACAGTGTTGAAATCTTCTAACATAAAACAAATATGCTGGGAGAATGAGGTGCACATTCATAAAGGATGCAACAAATGTGCATGCACCATACATAAAGTAACTCCATCTCACACACACACACAACATTCTGCAGCTAAACAAGTAAAAGGAAACTTAAAACACACATCAGTCTGCAGCTAAATAAGTAAAAGGTTAAAACACACATCAGTTTCTCTTCCCTGCAGCCATATGCAGTACAAGTTAAATAAGTAAAAAGTTAAGGTTTCTCCTGTCTGGAGCCGTTACAAGATTAAAACACACACCACTTTTTCCTGCCTGCTGCCTGCATCTGTTTGTATACAGTATGAGTTTAAAAGTAAAGGTTAAGGTTTCTCCTGCCTGCAGCTGTACACACAGTAAAAAGTACAACTTAAGTAAAAGTTAACAGTAAAGGCGAATTAAATAAATAAAAGTTAAGGATTCTCCTCCTGCAGCCATTAACAAACAGTAAAGCACACGACACACAGTTAAATAAGCAAAAGGTTTCTCCGATGTTTCAGTTTCTTCTGCAAAGTATGCATTCAATAACTAAAAGGTTAAGGTTTCTCTTGTCTGCAGCCGTTAACACACAGTAAGGTAATACCATAAATCAATGTTAAACACAGTTTTCTGCAGCCGTTATGTAAAACAAAATGTTTTTAACACACAGTAAAAGTAATGCTTAAGAAATGAACAATGTGCTGTCAAATAAGTAAAATTTCTACTGCCTGCAGCCATTAACACACAGTAAAGTACATGACGACACACACAGTAAGATAAGTAACTAAGAATAAGATTTCTTCAATGTTTCAGTCTCCTGCTAAAGTATGAGTTAAATAAGTAATAGCCTAATTAAGGGTTATTAAGGTTTCTCCTGCCTGCAGCCGTTAACACACAAGGTAATACCATAAATGTTAAATACAGTTTGTTTACTGCAGCCATTAGGTAAAACAAAATGTTTTTAATGAGGAGCAGATGTGCTGTAAAATAAGAAAAGTTTCTTCTGTCTGCAGCTGTAAGTAAATAAAGAAGCAATGTTTACCTCAGAAGCTGGCCGGGAAGAAACATGTGCTCTCAGACCGGTCTGCACTCTGCAGGAGCTGAAGTTATTTGCACATCCTGTGTGATAACGTCAGGGTTTAGAAAACAAAACAGAAAATTAAAGGAATCTAAAAGCTTGGAAACTCGAACGTAAGTTTTCTTTTTAAGCTGTTCTAGCGAACCTGCAGCTGTAAGTGGGGCTCACCCTGTCCCCATAGTTCCGGCTTCGGTTACATTTCAGCAGGAAACTTTGCTAATCAAAATAAATAAAAATCGCCCTTTAAGAGATGCCTAAGGCCGGCCGTGCTTATAGGTAAACTTAGGATCTGAAGTAGGAGAATTCATTTGTCAGCAACCTGTGGGTATGGATCCGATATCGGATCCGAACTGCCATGGTTTATCCAGCTATGGATCCGAGCTCCTAGCTCCTCCCCTCACCCATAATGCCCTGCTCTCCCTACATGACCTCAGATCTAGTTTGCCGCACATGGTGAAGGCTGGGTCGTCAGAGCTCCAAAAGCTAAGTCTTAGTATTCTTATTTAAGGGTTTTAAAACTTTTAAAACTTTTAAGTTGTGTGAAAGTTATAGGTTTCCCTTCTGTTTATATCTTTTTTGGGTTAATTTAATATAGTTTTTACCCTCCCCTTGCTGGTTCGTAGTTGGTGTGTGTGTGTGTGTCTTTTTTTTGGAGGCCTTTGTGTGAGTGTTTTAGTTTATTTTATTGTTACTATTTAAAAAAAAAAAAAAAAAAAAATAGTGATGTCTGAGGCCCCAAAGGCTGTTTTTTCAAAGTGCTGCGGGTGGGGCCAGCAGCTTTCCCCCGCTGATGGCCACACTCGTGTCGATGCTTGGGGTTGAACACCTCACTTCAGGGTGTTCAATCTGTGCAGGGTTCAACCCCAGGGCATTGAAGGAGCGGAGGTCGAAGCTGGTCTTGGCAGGACTCTTGCCCCCAGACTCGGCTTTGGCCCCCGCCCCCTTGGTGGTCACTGCTTCGGCAGTCCCTGCCTTGCCTGCTCCCCCTCCTCCACCCGGGATTCAAACTCCCGCCAGAGGGTCGGAGGAGAGGGAAACCAGGAAAAAGGACCGGAGAGAGAAGCACCACAAGCAGTGGGCCGAGACCTCCGTTTCGGCCCCGCCGGCTAAGCGGGCTTCTCCTCCGGCCACTCTGGCTGCTGGCTGTCCCCCTCCTCGGCTCCAGTCCCCGTGCTTTTCACCGGAGCCTGAGGATGAGGAGACCCGACCTCCTTCGAGGCTATCGAGGCGGCACTCAAGGCCTACCTCGGTAGCCTCGTCGAGGTCTACTTACAGCCTCTCCGATGCTGATCTGGACCGGATGATGCGAAGGTTCATCCAGCCCCAGATGCAGATGGGAGTGCTCCTGCCTGCCCCCCTCTGGGGGGGGGAGCTCGACCCCCTTTTTTAAGCCCATTGCTCCTTCTCCGACCCGCTACCCGGGTTTGGAGCGCCCGGAGCCGGGCAGCCTCAGAGCCGCGGGTGGGTCGGCGCCGACAGTACTGGGTACTTCGGATCCGACCCTGCCCTCGAGTCTGCCGGATCCGACCTCTCGGAGCCTTGGCCCGAGCTTCGGATCCGAGGGACTCAGTGTGCCTTCGGCGCCGTCCTTGTCGGAGCACACTGGTCCCTCAGATCCGAGGGGTTCGGCACCGGCTCAGATCCGCTCATTTCGGATCCTATTGTCGAGGCTGGCTCCCCCTCGGCTTTTGATGTAGTGGAGAGGGCTCTGTTGAGGGCATCCGGACCCCCGGCCCTTGCTTCGGCTCCGTCCCACACTCCATCTGCTCTGGACCAGGCTTCCATCACCCGGCCACTGGGACAGCCCGCTTCACTGCCCCAAGCAGTTCCTGTGGTTCTGGACATTGCTGGTGAGGGCTCCTCGGACAGCCCCCCCGAGGAAGCACCTCGCAAGCATTCGTGTAAGAGGAGGCACATAGACTCCCCCGAGTCTTTGACCGAAGACACTGACTTGGAGGAAGGGGAAGGCTCCCCAAGATCACCCTCTGAGGATGTCTCCTTCGAAGACATCATGGAAATGTTACGGATTAGAGGTGGGTGGTCTGCCCCAAAGTCTTCCTCGGATGAGTCAGTGTTCTTGGAGGCATTTGAAGCGGGCCCGTCTACCTCTTGGGTGTCCCCTCCTGCCAAACCCCTGGTGGACCTTATTACCACCAGGGCGTGGAAGGACCCGGACACCGTGGAGCCAATCCCTAAGAGGCCCGACTGGATCCTTAGCCCCCCTGCTGACTGTGCCCACTGGAGCAAGGGACCCCCGGTAGATGCCATGTTGTCGGCAGCAACCACTAAGAGGGAACTCGCCCAGGGGAGTCCCTCAGTCCATCCCCCGAGCAAGGAGTTTCGGATGATGGACCGTTTGGGGAAGCGAATCTTTAGTTCAGCGACCTTCTCAGTGAGGGCGCTCAACTATTTGGCACACGTCATTAGGATGCAGCTCGATCTTATCAAGGAATACTCTGCATCCCCCCCAGAGTCCATATCGGAGGAGGCCAAACTTATGCACTCCACCCGTATGGCCACTCTTCGTTCTGTGACTAACACCTCTATGCGGTTACTTTCCCACGCTACCGAGGGAGCCGCTAGAGCTGCGGGAGTGGGCCTAAAATCACAAGACGGCAGGCCTGGCTCCGCTACTGCGATTTTACGAAGCCCTTCAAGGCGTCATTCGCGAACGCCCCCTTTGACGGTTCTGCCCTTTTTGGCAAGACGGTTCGCGATACCTTGGTTCAGAGCGAGAAGGACGGGAAGAAGCTGTCTGCCGTCGGAGTCCGCTTCTCTGTGCCTCAGAGGTCCTACTCTAGGAACCAAAAGGGCCAGAAGAAGATGTGGTTCCGGAAGTCACAGCATTCCCAACCCGCTCCGGACAACCAGTCCTTCCGCGGCAGAGGAGGACAGGGAGGACGCCGCCCTAGGGGCAGAGGGTCTCCCAGGAACTTTGGGTCCAGGGAACCTTTCTCTGAACGGCCCATGCAGCAACCCTGAGGGGTTGCCCAATTGCTCCACTCTGGAGGCAGTCGGGGGACGTTTCTCGGAGCACCTAGCGGCATGGGAGTCCATTACATCGGACCGCTGGGTACTCCGGATTATATCCAGAGGTTACAAGATCCCCTTTCTTCATATCCCAAAGTTAAAAATCCTCCCCGATGTTCCACCCGATCAGAGGGAGGCCGCTTCAGCAGAAATTGGCCATCTGCTGAGAAAAAGAGCCATCCAGCCCGTCCCCCCCAGACCAGATCGGATCAGGGTTCTACTCCAGGTTCTTTTTAGTGCCAAAAAAGACGGGGGACCTAAGACCCATTCTAGACCTGTCCCTGTTGAACCTGTCAGTTCCCAAAGAGAAGTTCCAGATGGTCACTTTGCAGTCCATCCTCCCCTTCTAGGGGAGAATCACTGGATGTGCTCTATAGACCTCAAGGACATGTACTACCACATTCTGATGGACAGATGATCCAGGAGGTTTCTTCGCTTCTGGCTGGGAGCCAGTCACTACCAGTTCAGGGTCCTTCCCTTTGGTCTCACCACAGCCCCCAGGGTGTTCACCAAAGTGTTAGCAGTGGTTGCGGCCCACCTGAGGCTTCAGGGGGTGCAGGTCTTTCCGTACCTAGACGACTGGCTTCTCACCGCCCCAACAAGGCATCTACTCTCTTTGGCAAGAGACTCCTTCCTTCGTCTAGCTCCCAAGCTAGGCATCACTGTAAACATAGAAAAGTCCAACCTGGTCCCTACTCAAACAATAGAATTTATAGGAGCCAGGTTAGACATGAGAAATTTAAGAGCCTTTCTCACAACCGACAGGGTTCGGAATCTGCGATTCCAGGTGCGGGCCATCCTTCACTCCAGCTCAACACCTGTGGAATTGATCCTGAGGGCGCTGGGGTCTATGGCGGCAGCGATTACTCTTCTTCCGCACACCCGATTGAACATGCGGGTGCTTCAATGGACACTTCACATGCAATGGTCATTTCCCTCCCTCCCCCTGTATCATCCCATTGCAATCAGCAAGGCTTGCAAGTGGTCTCTCTTGTGGTGGCTCCATTCTCCGGACTTCCACAGGGGCCGCCCCTTTTGTGCATCTCCCCCTCTCGCCACGGTGACCACGGACGCTTCCCACCTCGGGTGGGGGGGGCATTTTGTGGGCCGGATGGTCCAAGGCACGTGGAGCGATTCAGAGACCTCCCTGCATATCAATGTTCTGGAAATGAGGGCGGTGCTCTTGGCGTTGCAAGCACTTCAGGCCCTCCTTCCCCTGGGAACAATTGCGATTCAATCAGGCAACATGTCGGTGGTCTGGTACATCAACAAACAGGGGGGAACCAGGTCTTACCCTCTATGTCGAGAAGCCATGAGAGTGTGGGAATGGGCGATCTCCACCAACCGCTTTCTCATCACAACGCATATTCCAGGTCAGACCAACATCCTGGCGGACAAGCTCAGTCGCACCATTCTCTCCCCGTACGAGTGGTCTCTCAATTCTCAAGTAGCGAAACGTATCTTCGCACAGTGGGGGACTCCCTGTTGCGATCTCTTTGCTTCTTATTTAAACGCCAAGTGCGACAGTTTTTTCGCTCTAATCCCCCCTCCAGCGGATTCTCCGAGAGACACTCTGGTGCATGCTTGGCCTCCCGGTCTTCTTTACGCATACCCCCCCTCTACCTCTGATGCTACAAGTACTTCAGAAAGCCTCTCGGTTGGGGTGCAGAATGATCCTCATTGCCCCGTTCTGGCCTCGACAGATCTGGTTCCCTTACCTAAGGTCTCATTCAGTGAATCCACCTTGGATTCTAGATCCCATTCCGGATCTGATATCACACCCGTCGAACCTACCAACTCCGAACCTGGACAACCTGAAGTTGACTGCTTGGCTGCTCCAGTTCCACTCCTAATCAGGACTCCCGGTATCTCGTCCCCAGTTAAGGCCATTCTGGTAGTGGCCCACAAGCCATGTACCAGAAAAATTTACCGCAGTAAATGGAAGCGTTTCTCCATTTGGGCAGAGCGGCAAGGCCTAGATCCTTTCACGGTTCCCCTTCCTTTGGTTCTAGATTTCCTTACTGCTCTCTTTAATGATGGCGCCAGTAGTTCCATGGTCAAAGTTCAGCTGGCGGCCATATCTCATTACCATGTTGGACACGATTCAGGGTCTCTTATGTCAGCTAAGTTATGCAAAACCTTCCTAAAAGGCACCTTTTTGCTCAGACCCCCTGTCAAAGAAACGGTTCCCCCGTGGGATCTTTCCTTGGTACTTCAGGCCTTGACCGCTCCACCCTTCAAACTTGCGGCCACAGTCGATCTTAAATACTTGTCCTTTAAGACTGCTTTTTTGGTAGCCATTACTTCGGCTAAGAGAGTTTCAGAGCTTCAGGCCCTGTCCATGAAACCGCCTTATTTGATTTTTCATCCGGACCGGGTGTACCTAAGGATCAATCCCTCCTTTCTTCCTAAAGTAGCTTCGGAAGCTAACATTAATCAGTCCATCAACCTCCCTGTTTTCTTCCCTAAGTATCAAAACAAATGCGAATACAAGCTGCATTCCTTGGATGTTCACAGGCAGCTTCGTTTTTACCTTCATAGGATAGCTGGTCATAGGCAATCAGACCAGTTGTTCATTTCTTTTGCCAAATTCAATCTGGGTAAACCAATTTCCAAAGTTTCTTTGTCACGCTGGATTTCTCAGTGTATTCTGTTGGCATACCAAGCCTCTGGGAGGCCCGCACCGGAGGGAGTCCATGCTCATTCGACCCGGTCTGTCTCTGCTTCAGCGACCTTTAAGTCTAGGGTTCATCTGCATGACATTTGTTCAGCAGCCACTTGGGCTTCATCTCATACCTTTATTACTCATTACAAGCTGGACATCACTTCTAGAGGTAGAGCATCCTTTGGCTCAGCGGTGCTCGAATATCCTTCCATGATGGCCACCCAAGATTTAGGTAGCTGGGGACTCTGTCCCACAGGTTGCTGACAAATGAATTCTCCTACTTCAGATTTAGAAGTTATGTACTTACCATAACGTTCCATCTGAGTAGGTGGATTCATTTGTCTGCAACCATCCCGCCCTCCTATCCCCCTGGCCTTGTCAGTTTCCTGCATAGGGTGTGTTACCCTTTGGTTAGGGTAGTTGGTGCAGGGCAAACTCGATCTGAGGTCATGTAGGGAGAGCAGGGCATTATGGGTGAGGGGAGGAGCTAGGAGCTCGGATCCATAGCTGGATAAACCATGCCGGTTCGGATCCGATATCGGATCCATACCCACAGGTTGCAGACAAATGAATCCACCTACTCAGATAGAACGTTATGGTAAGTACATAACTTCTAATTCACAACATATCGTCTCTTTAAATTTGGAGTCTGTCATAGGTATATTCCAATGTTTTCTAACAATATTGCAGTTATTATATAGATTATTAGAGTAAGTCAAAGATCCGAAAATCATACACGAGGGAAATCACCACGAAAAAAACACCACAAAAAAATACTGCTGTATAAAAGTCCAACTGATTTATTAAAACAAATACAAATAAAAAGTAGTGGAATAAAATAAATAATGCAAACAAATAATACTAATAAAAGAATAAAACATGCCTAAAAATCCTGTCACTCCAGGTAACTACGCGTTCCACAAAAAAGTGGAATAAAATAAATAATGCAAACAAATAATACTAATAAATACAATGTAGGGTTTCATTGAATATGGGCATCTTGTCAAATATTTATTTATCTATTTATTTATTATTGGTTATATTTATTTAGTTATATGTATTTCTATATATTTATATATATTTATATACATTCCACATGTTTATAATCATATCTGTATTTATAGTATAATAGATATTATTTCATGATAAATTAATTAATAATGAAATTTTGTATATAAATTAATATAGTATACAAGGTATTTTTATTCTTTTCTATATTTTTTCTTATGTCACACATATACAGTTATATATATTTATATTCTTTATATTTATACATTTATAATGTGTTTTTTATATATCATATATTTTTGGAAAACATGTGCTAGAAGTGATGAGCATCTGGTGGTTTAAAAAAAATATATATTGTTGATTTCATTATTTGTTTGCATTATTTATTTTATTCCACTATTTTGTAGAACACGTAGTTACCTGGAGTGACAGGATTTTTAGGCATGTTTTATTCTTTTAGTGCTTTCTGCTCGTAGGGTTTACAGAGATATTAGGCAGCTGGTATACTTTCATTGCACTGCACTGATTATTTAATTGTATAATTGGTAAATTGATAGATTGATTAATTGATCATTTTTGAATATGAGCTTTTATATAAAAGTGGTTCTAAAAATCTAGATGTTAAGATCTGAAGAAGCGTACTAGTTGGTACGCGAAAGCGCTCATCTGTTCTTTTTATTTGTATTTGTTTTAATAAATCAGTTGGACTTTTATACAGCAGTATTTTTTGTGGTGGTTTCACTCGTGTATGATTTTCAGATTTGTTCAGTTTCTTGACGAGTGAACCTTTGGATTTACAGCAGCATCTATTTCATCAGTAATTCAAAGATAATATAACTATGTCATTCTCTGTTCTTCTAGGTGTCTGTATACTATTAGAAGTTCCACCAAAATAAGGTTGGGCCCTATCATGTCCATATGCCAACACCTCATTCTGTATTTCATCCACCTTATGTTCACTAAAGCCCCTCAGACAGCATTCTTTGGCTAAAGTGTCAGAGGGGGAGTATATGCCACTGTCTTTATTATGTAGTCTTGCATGTCTAAAAAAATTACATTTTATTACATTCTTTTTCAGGTGCTTAGGGTGCATACTATGTGTATGTAACAGATTGTTCTTCTTACATGCCTTCTTATAGATAGCAGAATTTATCATACCACCTAACTTTGCTGTATATATGCCCAAAAAATCTACACCTGTATCAGAAAATGTATGGGCAAATCTCAAAAAAACCAGTTGTCCCATGTAAATACTGCACAAACTACTGTAGAGTTTCTACTGTACCTGCCCAAATTAAAAAGACATTATCCATGAACCGAGAATAGTGCATCAGTAGTGAGCAATAGATGTTTTTTTCATTAAAGACAAACTCAGACTCCCATTAGGCCATCACCATGTTAGTGTATGTATTTGCACACATTGTGCCCATTGCTGCACCCACCTTTTGAATATAATACTTATCATCAAATAGAAACATATTGTTGGTTAAAATAGTGTCTAATAAGTAACATATTAAATGTATACGTTCATGTGTATACGAAGAATTTTTACTCAAATGAATCTAACCATCTCAATGCCTTCCTCGTTTGAAATAGTAGTAAACAATGAAACCACATCCATTGTAACAAATAAATACTCATCAAGGTGGTTCTGCTCGGTCCATTCAGATAGTCTCATTAAAAAAATATCTGTATCTTGTAACACAGTTTCAACATTATCAATAACAGGGCATAACTGTTTATCAACATAAATAGACATGGGTTCAGTGATCCACCCCTTCCCTGACACTTTAGGTCTCATGGGGGATTTATTTGGTTAGCTTCAGCTCTTCTGTTTGGTTTATTTAAGCATTATACATTTACATTGGAGCAAGGTGGAGGGCAGCGATATTGAACTTGATTATGTTCCAGTGAGTGGCAGGGTTTCTACATGTGGCCATCATTTGGATTGTGTTTTGAATTTGAATTTTTAAACAATCTGAAAATCACATATCTTGTACCATTTTTTTAGGTTTTGTTTATTTTGTTTTTGTTTTATACCATGCTTGCACGATGTATCGTGGCACTTACCGATGTTTATGGAATTTGCGCAGAAGGACCACCCATGTATCAGACATAATCCAGACATCTAAAAATAGAAACAGGATGCTTTCAGTTAAGATCACTGCACAATGCTGTGCATCGCATAAACATGGTAAGCGTAGCTGCACTACGCTCATTCCATGAAGTTAACAATGAGTAATAAAATAACTTTGATCCTGTCATTACCATTAGAAAAACATGGCTTAAGTGTTGAATTAGAGTGCAGATGGTCCTGGGTTCTAATCCAGGGACTGAAAACTTTTCTTATCATGGTGTGACATTGCAGCTTATACAAATTAAGTGGTACTGTAAGGAAATTACTGTGGAATTGTATTGGTTGATTATTTTTGCCAATATATTTGAAAAAGGTGCATGCCACTTAGCACCACACAAATGTTAGTATGCGATATGGTAAGCACTGAGCACCATTTTCAAATCAAAATCCAGACAGTGGGCACTCTCAGTAAGCGCAATTGGTGAGAAAACATGGTATTTAAACGGAAATTACCAGGAACTGCACTTTATACTTTGAGGTTTGACTTGTGCAGCAATGGCTGGTGAAAGTGAAGGTGTACACAAAGCACAGCACTGGGGTGTGCAGGAGTCTAAGGTTTTTATTGGGCTCCTGGTTAGGGATCATGACCACCACCTGTTGCAAGAAGACTATACTGGCACCAGTATTAAGGGGAAGCCTGGGATAGTTTGCCAAGGGCACCTACCTCTGCGACTGGTATCCCCCGCACCAGTGAACAGTGTCATCACCATGGCAATCTCTGTATGAGAAAGAGGAATACCCTTGAACAGTGGATCATGGAATGCCAGGTAGGGAACACCTCAGTGATGTGTAAGCATGATTTGCATGTATTACCTGCAAATAATTAAGCTGGCTATGGTAAACACTGCTATTCTTAATGCTTTTTATTTTCCCTGTTTCCACAGCAGCAGAAGAGAGGGCCTTGAATGTGAGGTCCCATGCTAGGTGACTGGAGAGGATGATAGAAGCATGCAGTAAGTACAAATAATTATATAAAGCATTCTTATTGCAGCCTTAACAGTTATAGATGGATTAGTTGCTCTATCAGACTTTGTTATAAATTTGGAAATGCATATCTGTACAGTAGCATTCAGTACTACTTATTCTTCTTCTATCTGCTGAAAACCCATATTTAAGAATCATTGCTTTGCTCTGGTCATTCTAAGATTCATGGTTGCCTGCCAAGTACTTTATATTGAAGTTAATAAATAAATGAGTGTCAAATTGTTATGTTAACTCAAATCCTATTCTACTATCCATGGGTATAATAGCAAAATTTGAATATATATATATATATATGTCTAATTATGGGTTTTTGTACACCCAATATTTTCTGACATGTCAAGATATCCTGCTGTAAAAGGTGGAGAGGTGTAGTCTGAAACACAAAGCAACAGTTGCACATTCCCAGATAGTGACCATACGTCTATAAAGTGTAAAATGAATGAGAGTTTGCATTATGTTGTATTCTATGGTAAAGTATGGGGAGCAAACAGGGGGAAAACAAAGTGAAAGGAAGGTAGGAATGTGCAGGAAGGGTGTAGGGAAGCCATCCATTTCTTCATCAGTAACAAATGGGAACATGTACGCATTTTAAGCTGTGTTTGAACTGTTACCTCTAGAGACAGGGGTGACAACAACATAATTGCCCTCTGAAGCCAACTGGACCAAATTAGGTGTGTCAAGTAGACACATCTGCAAAATGGAGAGATATGTATGGGATGATATTTTTAGGGACAAGTACCCTTTTTTAAAATGAGAGAGTGGAATGTTGGGGAAGGGAAGTCTGAGGCAGGCAGGTTGGGAAGGTGAGGAAGCATTTGCAGACAGACAAGACATACAAGACAAGGACAGGGTCAGTGAAGGACACAAGTGGGTGGTGAACACCATGGTTCAGGAGGGGGTGGGGGAATCACAAACCTATGGACATCATGTTTGGTGACAGTGAGATTCAAGTCACCACCCAATGGATTGTCATCACTGTCACCTCACTGTGCCAATGGCTACTGTGTCTGACATCTGTGTCTCCTAGTATTATTAAGTATGATGATGGAGAGCAGTGTCTCCACTCGGCATAGCTGTGCACCAATTGTGTGGCACAATCGTATGCTCCAAACCTGGCAGTTCAGCTCAGGTGACAAAATTACCCCAGTCACTTCTCCCAGAGTAAACCACAGGCCTATTGTCTGGGGCAAAACTACCTTTGGGTTCAGATAGGCCAGGGGCTGTAGAGGGGGTGCCACCAGGCTGCAGCCCAGAAGTGCTGGGCCTTGGTGCTGTAGTACACTTTAGAGTATAGGCATTTGAGGGGGAACTATCCTACCCTGCGGTGCTGTTATAATAAGAAAAAATCAGAATCCAAAAATGAAATAAAAATAACACAAAATAACGTACATGACATTTACATAAAAAACACATCATTAATACAAAATAAGTATTATAATGAAAAATGTGATTAGATACATAATATAATAGCAAAAAAATAAAAATAAAGGAGAGAAGGAATGGGGTGTGAGAGAAAAAAGAACATTTGTAACAGCACAGATAATATACAAGGCTTTCTACAAATAATGTACTATATTCTGTTACATTTTACTTATAACAATAACAAATGCTAATAAATACCTTTATTGCGTTGAATACTTCCCTGTTGCATGTACAATGTTTACATTTGACAGTAGGCCATCTGGGGCACAGTTATAGCAGTCTGCACTTTCACTGTTATCATTATGAATCTGTAACAGTACTCAATGTTATTGATGACAAGCTAAGACATTATTGTAAAGTGCTGCCCTTGAATTTGGGAAGTGTGTTATTGTAAGTCACAAGCACTGACTAATGTAATACTGCACTTCCCATTTGAAATACAGCATAAAGCCAGCACTCTTTCCTTTTACACTTTTATAGATACAGGTTCACTGGTATAATGATAACAATCTGCAGCATGCTCTTGGTGTCCCTGGTGTATATGTTATAATTTACATTGCAATATTTATGTCAACTTATAAAAGTATTGTATAATTTGGAAGTGTGGTTTTCTAAATGACAACCCCTGTCTACTCTGTAATACTGGACTGTTGTTTTACTAAACATACTAATGCAAGCACAATATTGCGTTAAAATGGACAAATGTATACTCAAAGTGACACAAGTGTTTAGCACAGTAAGCTGTATTTATTCCTAATGCTAAAATACCAGTACTGTTTTAAAGCATACATATCACTTGCATCTCACATGCTTCTCGATAATCCCTTATAAGCTCACACATTCAGTGTTCTCTCTCCATTAGCTATGAGGAAAAATTAAACACGTTAAGATCAGCAGTCAGAAACACATGCAGCTGCTTCATCATTCAGTCAGTGCCTGTAAGTGATACTCACACATCTGTGGAGTTCCATCAGTCCTACATTCATCAATCCAATGTTCAAGGGTATCCCTCTTCCTCATCCTGAGGTCTCAATAGTGATTTCTAGACTGTTTGCCAGTACAGGGGATACCAGTAACAGCGGACAAATCATGGGCCAAACTATTCCATGCATTTGATTTGTAATCTGATCCATGATAGTGCTCCTTCAACAGCTGAGGACCATAATCATTAACTAGGAGTCCAACAAATACTTTGGACTCCTGCACACCCCACCTTTGAGAATGAAATCTCAAAACTTCACCCTGAAGGCCAGCCATGTGCAATGCAGACAAACATGAATGTACAATGTGTGTTTCCACCAGTTACAGTTCTAAGAGATACTGAGAATGTGGAACATTGTGATCTACAACATTTATAAATGGTGTGTGCTGCTTAGTATCACTCAAACACAGGCAGCATGTTTGCACGAAGCTAAATACACACAATATGTGAAATAATACAGATATTATTACAAAAACTGTACAACCGACATAATACGACTGTCTCATCTATCAGGATAATAATTATTATATAGGAAATACTAGATCAACTACAAAAATGTATTATGTGAAGTGGGACACATTAAAAAGGGCAGGTTTCTGCGGTATTAGAACCCTGGACCTTAGCTATAACACTCCTACACTAACAGTTGTTCCCACAACAAGAATGAAAATATAAATGTCTACAATTCCTTGTATTGCTAGCTATTACAAGAACACATTACAAAAATTCAAGGCTGCAATACTTGTATTTGAACCCAGGATTATCTAATCTTAAAAGCAACACTTAACTCCTTACACCACAGAAGAAGTTACATAAGCTAGTGGCTATATTTGTATGCAATGTAACATTCACACAGGCTCAATATGAGAAAATAAAGTGATAACATGCAGAAAAAGAAATCAATTTATGATATATTTGGTGGTGCTGCAGTAGCGTTGTCGCCTCACAGTAAAACTTTGCCCCGTTCGATTCTCAGTTAGAGTGTCTTCTGTGTGGCGACATGCATGAATGGGCGTTCTTTCGTTGAAGGTTGTGCATCAGGCCCGGCAAGTCGGCACATAAAAATCTACTGCCAATCATTAGCGGACCGGAGTTCCGCTGTGGCGACCCCTAACCGGGAAAAGCCGAAAGACACAACAACAACAACAGTCCAATTTGATAGTACACTGGGAATATGATACATAAGTGAGCAATCCAGATCAACATGCAATGTAGATTCAGAGGAATGTTGTGTTGTTCTGACATACACCACTGTAGCAAGCAGTAACAGTCAATTAGCACACAAACAACTTCAACAGGGACTGTACATTTATTTTGAAATAGTACATGTTAGATGTACACATAGTAAAATTTTCAACTTGGAAAATACTTCACTTACTCCTTACACAGGCTGTTATGATTCTTGTTTACAAATATACAACACTGTCCTAACATGCTGCACTCCTTGGTCAGTCAGCAATCATCTGACCAGTACTGTGGTACTGAGCATGTGTGAAAACAATTCTATATTATTGTCTTTACAATGTTTAAAGATATTAAGTGGGAATATGTTATGCAGTCAGCAAATAAGTAAAGCCATGTTGGCTAGCATAAACAAGCACTGACTGTTATTTTGTGGGTGGGGAGCAAAGGCATCCACCCCTATGTGAGCCTGTGAGATATACCCCAGAGCACACATCTGGAGCAGTTGGGAGATGAGGCACATATGGGATTTATGTTAACTGTCAGGTTTGCCAGCACACATGTGACCGATGATACACATGCTGTTCAACATGCCTTGACAGCTACAGTTATACACCTCATGATTAATGTAGACCCTATCCTGCCACCATTTCTTGTTGCCATGTGTATATGACACCAATGTAAGGCACGTATTACTTTATTATAATGCGCTACATGATACAATTGTGGCATTCCTCTGAAAATATACTCAGAAATAATGTTTAAATTTGCCACTTTGTAGCATACCTTGCAGTCTTGCAGTGATGGTTTGAAGATTGTGGATGGTGATGCCTGTAACACACCAAGTATGCCCCCTGCTACTCTGTGAAATGTCCCAGTGACTAGGAATAGCATTTAAACATATACCTTACTTTCCAATATTGCCAGCAGCAGCAGTGTCTTCAGTCTGTATTACACACAGATGTGTTCAAAAAGCAGCAGGTAATAAGAATCTATTTGTGCCTACATTATGTCTGTACTCCAGTATTTTCTCAATCCACAAAAAAGAAAAACAAAAACAGAAAAAGAAAAGAAAAGCAAGGAAATGGAGACAACATGAATGCTTTTATATCTTGTCGACTAGTTCCACAAGATTGATTGATTAGCATGCAGTTCAGCTGTTCACACTGTAATTAGCATCTCTGTAGCACAGAGTAGGACACATAGGTTCATAGGTGTATACTAGGCTAATGGCTCTTGAGCCTTTACAAGACTAGCCCACAGAAGTGCCCTGGCATCATGCCACCTGACATTAGTTCCAGTGCCACTATCAAGTAGAGCCACTGGAGTGATCCCCGGGGTGAACTTTCTATTACCCATCCACTCATCAAGATTTCTCTTGAAGAGGGACAGCGAGGTCCTTTGCTTGACATGTATAGGAAGTTTATTCCAGAGCACGGACAGTCTCTGAGTGAGAAACCTGTCCCTCCAGCATGTTCTGTTGATTGTGGTAATGAGGTTGAGGTCTCTGGAGTGTGTGGTGCAGAGGGATTGGGATTTCTTTAGATGTAGCATTTCTAACAGAGCTGGGTCAGACATGGCTTTGTAAGTCAAGCAGAGATTGCCTCTAAGTAAGTAGGAGATATGAGATAGAGAATAGCTTGAGTCCCTTGAGTCTGTCCATGTAGGACATGTGTTTAATGCCTAGAATCTTCTTTGTGTGGTACATCTGTGGCCTCTCCAGCTGTTACATGTGTCTAGAGAGGTACATGGCACATGGGGAATTATACTTGATGATTGGTCTAATGAGGGAAGAGAAGAGAGAGACGATGACCTCTTTCTTCCTGGAAGCAAAACCCTTGGTAATGACATGTGCCACATAGAAGCACTTTCTGACCACAGTGGCAATGTGGTGGTCGAAGGAGAGATTGCTGTTAACCTGCATACCCAGATCTCTTAGAACACCTTCAGTATTCATTGGGCTCCCATCAATGTGGTAATTAGTGGGAAGTGAGTTTTTACCAAAGGGGATGACGACGCATTTTTTGGCATTAAGCTTAAGGTCGTGATTTTGACACCAGTCACTGGTCTCAGTGAGGCCTTTCTGTAGGATGACTGCATCACTTTGAGAGTTAATAATGGCTCCCAGCTTGCAGTTGTCTGTGAACTTGGTTAGCCAGAGTCCCTTTGTGTTGGCCTGGACTTCTGAGAATTAGAAGCCAAACAGTAGAGGACCCATGACTGATCACTGTGGGACTCCACTCATGACTGGTTGGCAGTCTGACTTGGAGTCTGCTACTTTCACACTGTGTGTTCTATCTGTGAGCCAATTTGCAACCCACTTAGTGATATAGGGGTTGATGCCTAGTTTGGTGAGTTTGTCAATAATTCATCAAAAATGAAGCCAGCAACTGGGAGCTGTGAAAACCAATTTAATTGGTGAAGAATTCCAATAAACAATGTTTATTGGAAGTCTTCACCAATTAAATTGGTTTTCACAGCTCCCAGTTTCTGGCTTCATTTTTAGTGAATTTATAATTGTTTCAGCCGAACAATAGCTTCCGTGCAGGGGAAGGTTTTTGGATGCGCTTTATCAATAATTCCCAAGTGAGGAATGGTATCAAAGGCCTTAGCCAGATCAAGGTAGGCTGTATGCACTGCCTTACCTTCATCGACAGCCCTGGTGACTGACTCAAAGAAGTCAACCAGGTTGAACAGGCATGATCTTCCTTTCACAAAACCAAATTGCATGGGGTCTAGAGTTTGGATATTTCTTATATCTTTGTTAATCAGGTCCATGATGATGCACTCCATAGCTTTACATATCAGACTTGTCAGGCTAATGGGGCGATAATTTCCAGGGTCTGTAGTCGCTCCCCCTTTATGGAGAGGGATGACTGTAGCAGTGCGCCATTTGGTATGGATGAAGCCTGAGGTGAGGCTGTGACTGAACAGAGCACACAGATGTGGTGCCAGTTTGTAGTTCATGTAGAAAACAGCCAGGGACATTATCGGGTCCCATGGAAGCTGTATTCTTGGCCTTGGACAATGCAGATTTAACCTGTGCTGCACTCTTCTGGTACTGTGATTGGTCCTTTGGGGGGGGGGGGTAAAGTTGGCACTGAATCTGTTGGCTCGGTATAGGAGGTACCATTGTGCAGTAACTCAGAGCAAATCTAGGTATTGCCATGGAGGTTCTTGATATAACTATAGAAGGCTTTGTGATTGTTTTTAGTGTCTGCTACAATTCTGCTTTCATAGCTGGCTTTAGAGGATTTGATGAGGGATCTCAACATTTTGTTGAAGCTAATAAGAGCGTTTTTCCAGTCTTGGGACTTCATCTTTTTCTGCAACAGTTTCTTCCTTTTGTTGTAGAGTTTATTAATCAGTTATTGATGTACTCCATTATAAAAAGGCAAATGAGTAGCTGGGTAAACTGATGTGAATAAGACTTAGTACAGGATTGTAACCGAGATACACATTTTCTTCGGATTCACTATATTTCAACAGATGAGTATTGCACTCCATCAGCTATGTATTCATCTTGTAACCTAAATAATGCATATTCTGGAATGTAAATAACAATAAATGTGAAGTAAATCTGTATGCATTTGTTAGAAACATATTTATTACATGGCCTTCTTTACCAGTAATGTGAGAGGTACAGAGGATGTAGGGCACGTATAAAGTATAGTGTTGTATGCTATGTACACATGCTCGATGGAAAAATCCTTTGATAGTACTTTTTAACATTTCCCTGTTGTTTGCTTAACAACATTGTCCTGACCCTGGTATTTACTTTTTTGGGGGGTGGGGGAAAGATGATATCTTGCCATGGCACAAACTAGACAGGACTGTTATGTTGGACGGGGGGCATAGTTCAGTATCTGTTAGGGTGCAATAAATAATATTTTGCTCGTTACTTTCTTAGTTTTGTAACCACCCTTGTTATTTACTGTGCAATGTTGAATCTTTACAGTTTAATCCACTTTTGAGTATTGAGAGCCTTTCTTTACTGCATTATCTGTACAAAAATTTGTATTTATGTGATCTTTATATATGTGTTATAATAATTTTGTATTTCAGTAAATGATATGCCCCCTAGACATAGACCATTCTCTGAGGCCAAAAATGAGCTGATTAGAGATGCACTCAGACAACACCATGAGATCCAGCTGTTAAGAGGATGTGCAAGAATGGCTGAACATGTGGCACTCTGGGATGATCTTGTCCAAAATATCAACAGGGTGGGCCAACAGAGTCACACATATGAGCAGGTGCCTCACAGAGCTGCTGACATGATACATGCAGCCAGGTGGTGTGCAGCTTCAGTGGCACAAGATCGTGAGGTCACCAGTGGTGGGCCTTCAGCAGAGGAATCCCTCAGCACCACCAAAAAATTCCTGGCAAATATTGCCACTCAGGAAAGCTCCCAGCAGTCTAACAGCCAGTATGTCCTTGACGTGGATGCCACTCCTGCTACTCAAGAGGAACATCCAGGTAGGCTGTGCTAGATCATCAGTAGAATACAGTTGCAGTCATTCTGTAATACTATATATATTTTTAATGTGTGGTAGGTTGCTTTTTTGGTGGCGTATAATTAAGATAGCTGCAATGTTCAAGTCCTTTAACTGCCACAGAGGGATTCCTGGCACATATTTTTGATATCCATATAAACAATACTATAAAAACTGTCAACAAAAAACTTGTCTCTCTCTATAGGATAAAATCCTTCCTCTTACCTTCAGCTAAAACCACTATAGCACACACTCATCTAATCTCTTCACTTCTTTATGCCTCACCCATTTTTACTAATCTATCTAAAAATAATCTTAGCAAATTGGAAATGTCTTACAATATCATTGCCAGATTTGCTACAGGCAACCCATTTAGAACCCACCATTGCATTAATTTAAAGCAGCTGGGATGGCTTGAACTACAAAATCTAATTAAATTCCATCAACTATCTATAGCCCACAACATTCTTTACAAACCTTCCAAAACTCCTATTCTATCCACACTCATCACTCCCTATAAAAACCTGAAATCCTTAAGGTCTTCTCAGAGACTTCTAGTACATACCACTAAACCAAACAACAAGGCTGGTGACTCCCTCTTTTCTAATATTGCTGGAAAAGCCTGGAATCTCCTCCCCTCCTCTCCTCACTTCCCTCACTATCATGCTTCAAAAACAAATTGAAAGTGTTCTTCAGAACACACTGGTTATGCCCCTTTACTAAGCCTGACTAGTTATGCGTCTCTTGATACTTTGCTCTTCCTACCCCTTCTACTCATTAATTGCAATTCCTACCTTATTAACCATAATACTATCGCCCTCTAGAACATCTTGATTGTACTAGCATGCTATGTTATGCCTGTATTCTGCACTGCTGAATTTACTGTGATAACCTGTAATATGCATTGTAAATATGATTTTTTGTTTAATGTTTCCTTATTTGTTATCTTGTTAATTTCATTGTTCTATCATGGAGCTTATCTCCCCGGGCCTCTAATGAACTGGACATATATCCAGTTAGACTAGCCTGGTCAACAAATGTAAAATAAATAAATAAATAAATATTTCCACATAGAACAGCTCCCAGTAATCCTTGAACCAGTATGTTCTGGATGTGGGTGCCACTCCCACATCACATGTGGTGCTGCCAGGTGTGCTTTGTTAAATCATCATTAAAACAGTTATGGATTCTTTAATAAGTGTATGCACTGGTGTCAAGCTGTATGTGTGTTTTTTGGGGTATTTCAGATAGCTGCAGTTATATGCTCATTTGTAGGATGTTAGCCACATTCTCGATAACATTTCTTTGAGTGTACATATAGATGAGTAAAAGCATTAACCCCTGTTGTACAGGTAAATGTGTGGTGCTGTTGCCATTATGTCTTCCTTTACTTTACCCAGGACCATCAGGGATTCGATGTGCAAGGGCTGCAGCAGTTGGTAAGTGTAATATATATATATATATATATATATATATATATATATATATATATATATATATATATATATATATATATATTCCCACATATCTCATATCTCTATACTGTCCTCTCAGGCCTGAATATATATATATATATATATATATATATATATATATATATATATATAATATTCCCACATATCTCTAAACTGTCCTCTCAGGCCTGCTGTATGTATTGCACTACTGTTTGTATACCCGTCCACTGCACAGATTTTTTGCTGAATGTCAAGGTTTGGTAATCATCTTTTGGGCCCATGTTTAAGATCATAGAAATTACTGACAGGTCATTAATGATTGCAAACTTTAAATACTATGACACAGATATCACATTCAAACTGCATGCCCTTCAGAAATGTCATGGTGAAGCAAAACCTGTTATCCCATCAACTGTATAGTTTCTAGGAGCATATTATGTCACATTTATCCATACTCTTTAGCCTTTGTACAACCACTGTTTATGGCTTTGTCCACACTTATTATGATAAGTGGTTGATAGGTTAAAATGTTTGTAATAGTGACAGCAGTGTATATTGCAGCATAGTAGTGCAGGTATTAATGTCGTCTGTTTTTCTTTTAATCACAGGTGAATATGGAAGTAGTTCTGTGTCCTCTGTACCACCTAATGTTGGTATCTCATCAGAGTATGATGATGATGGTGGCCAAAGTGAGGCTCAGTTAGGGGCTGTAGAGGCTGAATCTGATATAGAAGTTGACATCCAGCACCCACACTTAGGATCCACAGACACAGTATGCCTACGCATTCCCAATTCAATGAGGCCACAGATACTGGTTAGAGGGTGAGGACATAGACTGGTGTGGCTACCATGGCTTCAGTGCCTGTTGACACTGTCTATAGCAAAATGGTTGGTGAGGTGCCACACAGGCAGATTAATAGGGGTGCTTTTCACTGGCCTGCTGTCCCTCCACCATCTGGTGCAGGTGTCTCTCCACATGTCACTCGAAGTATGTTTAGAGCCATAATGGAGGTACAGGAACATTCAGAATGTCACGCCAAAAGAATGCTCAGGGTTCTAGATATGGCACAGTCTGACATCCGTGACTGTCTCCACCATGTTGTTGATGTACTGAATTGGTTCAATGACATGTATGAATGTGATATGTCCATGGGGAAGCTAATAGTATCTGTCATGGAACTCACATGGTCTGTGATGGAACATCTGCTAGTAGGGGAACAGTGACCTAGTGGCCGTAGGTCAGCAACTACATCTGCTGAGAGCCAACAGGGCCATCCCCGATCAAACTCCCGTAGTGGCAGTACATTGTCTGCTCCATCAGAGATTGTGGTATTCACACCCAGATGTAGCAAGCTATGGGGTCATGGTCCTGGCCATTCCTGTGAAGGGAGGATGTCTGGCAGACATCAGACACCCTCACGTGGTAGGAAACTATCTGACCTTGGGTGTGGAGGTGCCAGTGCAACTCCTGGCAGAGCCAGTTCTCATGGTGAGGGACACAGATGATAAACTGCCAGCTCTACCATGAATGACTCACAGCTGTTCGACATATAGACATGTAGGGCTAGCACTGAGTTTGGCTGTGTTCATACATACACAGACACACCAATGTCACATTGAGGGCAGCTACTACACACACATGCTACATTTACATGTTCCTTGTTGGCTGCAGCCCTTATTGACTCACACACATACTCACTAACCTTTTTTGTCAGCCTAGGCCTCCTGCACCACCACAAACCACCCTGTGAAAGGGATGACTGTGCCACATACCTGTTGTCTATTTTTTAGCTTCAGGGATACTAAGACTATGTGTCTGATGCACAGGGTGACTACCTATATTAACATGTATTTTATATCTCCATTTGTGCTATTGGCCTGATAATTGTAACTGTCAGTTATATCGTAGCTAGCCAGTTAGACAGCTGTTAGTATAATAATTTCTCTTCTTTGTAGCTGATGCTTTTGTAAGGATTGCAAAGTCAGTCAGTGACATGTGTCTCATTAATATATCTAAACTTCTCTCTAAGGATTGATTAGTGCTAATTTATGTGCACAAACAAATTCAACCCATCAGATTCTGAGTTCTGGATTGTAAGTAAGCACTGCAGACAAAGCTCAAAGCAGTAATACAGTATAATCTTTTGTTTTTTCATGCAAATCACCATAGGTTCCGAGTTTCATAGGATGTGACAAGGGTATTGGCTTGATGGTGTTTAGAACCATAGCCAATACATTGCAATATAATATGCAATGGCAGATATAATGCATGGCCATGATTCTTACAGAAAGAACCACCCATGTCCAGCACAGAATCTGCAGTGCTCCATGACAGTTATTTTCACATCAAGTCAGCCAGCCTGTGCTCTTAATGGATGTGCTCTGCTTAACATACATTGGAACCCTAATGCAGATGACTGACAACCTGTCTACCCAGTATGCCCTATGTATGTCATACTGCACAGTGAGGTCCCTGGAACAGGTGGCTGTGATCCCATTTGGACCAAAGACAGACATGTAATGCATAGAACATGCCTTTAGGGATAGATTCTTGTCCCAGAGACTTCCCATACTCTGGAATAAACTACCTATCTGTATCAAACAAAGCTCCTCATTAGCACTCTTCAAGAAAAATCTGGACGATTGGATGGGAAATAGGAAATTCACCCTGGGGATCACCTCTGTGGCTCTGCTCGACAGTGGCACAGGAAAATAATTTTCTTGGGTGGCAAAAGCCAGGGTACCTTTTTGGCTGGGCTTGTATAGGCCCCAGGGCCGATAGCCTAGTACCTACCGATGAACCTATACATATTCTACCTCAAAGCTATATATATGATACTGTGTACACTGGCAGCTACTTCATTCTGCCCACAGAAGGCACATGCTGGAGACCCTCTGATGTTTTATTACTCAGACGTGTCTGAGGTCTGTCAACTTCCTGCAGGTGTCTGGGACAATATTTATCAAGGGGAGAGATTATAGACATTATGGATGAGTATGGGTTCACTTTGCATGCTCAAAATGCTAAAATATTGAATTTTAGAATTTCGAACCTGTAAAGTTGAACGGATAGAAACCGCAAACCTGGAAGTGTCGAATGGAGAATGTCAAACCCGCGGTACGGATAGCACATTAGATAATTGTACTTTTTGGGGGTTTTGGGGAATGTTTGAGTGTGTTGGTATGTGTGAGGTGTGGGTTAGGGTAGATGTTCTGCAGTGTGAATGTGTTAGTGTTGGGAGTGCTGGTGTTTGTGTGTATGTGATATGTGTTTGTGGGGTGGGGGCTGTGGAATGTGCGATGCTGGGTTGTGTGTGTTTTGGAGTGTTGTGCGACTTTGGAGTTAGTATATATAAGTAGAGGGGTGTGGGGGATGCAGGGGGGCTTGCCCCCCTGCATATACTAAGGGTAGGTGTGTGTATGTGTTTGGTTGTGTGCATGTGTGTTTCTTGTAGGGAAGTGTTGGGAGGTATGTACACTGGTGTCTGTATGTGTTTTGTAGTGTGTGATGTGTTTGATGGGAATTTGTAGATTTGCGGTTTTGTGTTTCGCGTTTGTGTATGTTCGGTGTTTAGGGGATTTGACTTTATAGTTTTGTGATACTGAATTTCGATAATTCAGTATTTTGACACTATGAAGTGAATTAATGAGTATAGGGGCTGATAAAATTAACTTTTCCTGAATGGAATGTCTTTGCTAATCGGATGTAAAATGTAGAGTGCCTTCTTCCCCACAGTACACACATTTCACAGTCAACATGTGTTCCAAGGTATATTGATACAGAATTTGGGAATACTGTACTCTGAGTTATTTTTAATAAGCAAGAACATTTATTAACACAGGGTATGGTGATGCATGTTTGTGCAGTTGTTATAACACCCATGGCTTTATCAGCAGTCATATGTGGCACAAATATGTTTTGTCACACATCCTCTGCTTTTTTTTTTTGGGCCTTTTGATAAGTATACGCAAACAAGAGGGAAGACAGCACTGATACATCTGTTACCGCACAGGTGACAGGTCTTCTGCCTGAGGTGAGGTCTCCCACTTTGACTAAGTATTGTTGTTCTGTGATCCAATTTGCAACCCCCCTGTTAACAGAAGGTGTGATAATCATGTTGGCTAGTTTCTCATTGAGACAAAATGTTGGATTGCAATAAATGGCCTGGCCGGGGCAAGATAGGATGAGAGCACAGCCTTGTATGTCTCTCCTTATAGTTTTGATTTCCCACAGTTTTGCAGCCAGAAGATAGCCATGAGTACAGCTAACTGGAACAAATCTACTGTTTGGTGGTCACCTATATCCATTTTGTCTAAGATGCATGCACATTGTTTCCATTGCCTCAAAGTGAAGGTTGAATACAGCTATGGGGCTAAATTTCCACTTGTATGTTGCCTATCCTCCATTGTGTGGGTGGGAAATGGTTGCTCTATTCCATTCATGCTGGACAACTGCAGTACTCAGACTTATGGATGAATATGGTGCCTAGTGCAGTAGCTCACTGTCATGAAGAACACAGCCCAAAAAGTCATCTGATCCCATTGACTCTCTGCTCCACATATTGTAGTGAGCAGTGATAACTTGTTCTTTGTAGATACCACAGTCTGGAGGTGATGATGCACAAATGTAGTAAGCTTTGTGTTATGGGGGGGGGGGGCACTTTACAACCACCTGTGTCTGCTAGCAGGTCTGGAATTTACAGTGGATCAATATGTGTAATAGCATCCAGAATTAGCTCAAAATACATCTGAGTGATATATATCAGTCTCCAGATGTAAATGAAGACAGGCTTAAGGTTATCCCTGGATATGTGTCATAAATTATTAGCATAGTTGCTATGTGAGGCTTCTTCAAGGTGTCATATTGGTTTGGGTGCACTGAGGTGAGGGCCTTCCAGGGCTGTTTTGTACATGTATTTGTAAACAGCAACTTCTGTCACTTACTGTAGAATGTAGTAATGACAATCACCAGTGTGGATTATATTTTCCAGTGGATCTATCTTTGAGCATATCAGGCATGGCTGCATGTATACATTTGTGTAGATGTGTAGACAGATCATCAGGGTGTAACTTACTACAGCTGTCAATGTCCTTTGTGGAAACCTGAGCTTGGATGATGTTTTTGAACTAGATTCCTCTTTTAGTGAGTTCATTAGGTATTCCAAATTCTTCACATACAGTTTTATGTTTGGATTAATAGTGCAGGCACTACACATGTGCCATTACATTGTTCACTTATATTATTGAGGAAGAGGTCTGACATATTACAGTCTTGTGGGGTGGTGCACTATTTCTTCCATGGTATTTCAGTTTGCAAAATTCACTTATGTTTGTACAAGTGAGTTTGTCCTCCTATAATTATCCATGTGAGGCATTATCTGCACTAGGTAAAAAATTCATGTCAACTAGTCTTGGAGGGGAAAGTGAGGGGGGGGACTGATAAGTGAGGATGGGAGGTTTGAACCTGGTATCTGCACAGAGAATGCTAAAAAGGGGTTATATGTTATCTGAGTGGTATTTTCAGGGGAGTAACCTATGGTGTGTACATTTGTAGGTCCTTCTTAAGGTGGATCTATAGTTCTATAATTGATTGGTAAGTGGTTTAATTGCTGCTTGTTATGTAACAGAAGGTATGACAGCTAGTTAGATCTATTGAGGATCTGCTCTGTTACATAGCAGCAGCTGATTGGATTGGAAAATAAGTGTATTGTGATTTCTGTACATATGAGAGTAAAGTGTTAAGTCATCTGCATATAAACCACAACAGAGGAGGTAATACAAGGAAACACTGTTAAAGCTCACACTGGGTCTAGAAATAGTAACCTTTAAATATATACTCCTACAATATACACCTGACACAAGTGTACAGGTGTGATTTCTATAAAACAAATATCCTAATGTTGATATTCTTTTGGCTACTACCATGATGGGTTGCCACAGCACATCATCTGCTTCCAGTTCTTCCTTTCCTTTGCATCTTGTTCTGCTACACTAACCACCTACATATCTTCAGTCACCACATCCAACCTTATCTTAAGCCTTCCTGTTTTCCCTCTTACCTGCCAGCTCCATCCTTAGCATCCATCTCCGAATACACACAGGATCCCTCCTACTAACATGTCCAAAGCAAAACAATCTCACCTGTCTGTTCTTGTCTCAAAGCTGTACTACCTGAGCTGGCACTCTAATACACTGATTACTAATCCTGTCCATCCTCAGCATAAACAGTGCAAATCCTAATATTTGGAACTCTGGCAGCTCCTGTTATGACTCCTGTATTTTTGGTAATGTCACGTCTCCAAACCATATAACATAGCTGTTCTCAGTATACTATTGTAGACCTTCCCTTTCAGTGTTATTGGTACACGTCTGTCAGAAATTACTCCTGACACTCTTCTACATCCACTCCACCCTGCATGCCACATCTTCTTCATCTCCCTTCCGCACTCACCAATACTGTGAAATTTTGCTCCCAAGTATTTAAAATCATACACCTTCACCAGCTGTACTTTCTGCAGTCTCATCATTCCTCTTGCTTCCCTTTCATTTGCAGGCATATATTCTGTGTTAGTCCTTATGCCGTTCATTACTCTCCTCTGTATGGCATAACTCCACCTCTCCAAGGTTTCTTAAACATGTTCTCTGATCACAACATCATCCACAAACATCATAGTCCATGGGGACCCCTGTGTGATCCCCTGTGTCAACCTGTCCATCACCATTGCAAGGAGATGTCATGATGTTTGTGCATAGCATAAATGGAACATCACTGTAGTCTGTCTTGTATTGCATGAAGCAATATCTACCTGTCTGCCAGGCCATTGTGTGCCCATGGCCTGTTGTGAGCAATACATACCAATAATCTGATATAGCTGATGACATCAGTAGTATTACACACACACACACACACACACACACACACACACACACACGCACTCGCACACATAGACACACACACACACACACACACACACACACACACACACACACACACACACACACACACACACACACACACACACACACACACCAGACAAGGTTGACTACAATGAGATTATAACCTTACCTTTTTAATATTATAGAGAACATAGTACTTAATGCACACACCATGGCACAAGTCTGACGTTAACAGGACTGCAGCAGATCTTATAGTAGATGACATCAGCAGGCCCTGTGAGGGACAAGAGGTTGGCGGACTGCTAGACATGGATGTTTTTGCAAGCACAAAAGCAATGCAAAACCATGCTATTTTCCAAGGCAGTGTTGGATTCATACTCCCACTCTTCTTTATGGAGTTTATGCAGACGGACACACACACACCAAGTTGGCTGCAATGAGATTAGAACCCCTACCTATGTAAGTTTACAGATTAGAAAGCACAGTACTTACACACACCATGGTGCAAGTCTGATTTTGACAGGACTGCAGTTGATCTTATAGTAGATGAAATCAGCAGGCCCTGTGGGAGACAAGAGGTTGGAGGACTGCTAGACATGAATGTTTGTCCAAGTACAAAAGCAATGCAAAATCACACCATTTTTCAAGACAGCATTGGATACACAGTCCCACTCTTCTTTATTGAGACAGGCACACACACACACACACACCAAGCTAGCTGCAGTGAGATTAGAACCCCTGTGTATTTAAGACTAGAGAATAAAGAGCACAGTACTTAATGCATCCACTATGGCACAAGTCTGACTGTAATAGGACTGCAGTTGATCTTATAGTATATGACATCAGCAGACCTTGTGGGGGACAAAAGTCTGGAGGACTACTAGACATGGATGTTTTTGCAAGCACAAAAGCAATGCAAAACTATGTCATTTTCCAAGGAAGTGTTGGATATACACTCTCACTCTTCTTTATTGAGACAGACACACACACACACACACACACACACACACACACACACACACACACACACACACACACACACACACACACACAAGTTAGCTGCAAAGAGATTAGAACTCCTACCTATCTAAGTTTACAGACCAGAAAACACAGTACTTAATTCATGCACCATGGCACAAGTCTGACTTTAACAGGACTGCAGATGATCTTATAGTAGATGACATCAGCAGACCCTGTGGTGGGGGGGGGCAGAGGTTTTAGGACTGTTAGACATGGATGTTTTTGCAAACACACAAGCAATGCAAAACTACCCTATTTTCCAAGGCAGTGTTGGATTCACACTCTCTCTCTCTTCTTTATGGAGTGTATGATGAAAGACACATGCACACCAAGTTGGCTGCAATGAGATTAGAATCCCTATCTAAGTTTACAGACTAGAAAACACAGTATTCAATGCACACACGATTTCTGAAGTCTAACTTTGACAGAGCTACAGTTTATCTTATTGTAGATGACATCAGCAGGCCCTATGGGGGGCAAGAGGATGGAAGACTGCTAGACTTGGATGTTTTTGCAAGCACAAAACAATGCATAATCATGCCATTTTCCAAGGCAGTGTTGGATACACACAGTCACTCTTCTTTATGGAGTTTATGGACACACACACACACACACACACACACACACACACACACACACACACACACACACACACACACACACACACACATCAAGTTGACTGCAGTTAGATTAGTACTCTTACCTATCTATATTTACAGACTAAAAACACAATACTTAACACACACCACAGTACAAATCTGACTTTAACAGGACTGCAAATGATCTTATAGTAGATGACATCAGCAGGCCCTTTTGGGGTGAAGAAGTTGGAGGACTGCTAGACATTGATGTTTTTCCAAGCACAAAAACAAAGGAAAAACATGCCATTTTCCAAGGCAGTGTTGAATACACACTCCCACTGTTCTTTATGGAGACAGACACATACTACTACAGTGAGAACCAAACCCCTACCTATCTAAATGCACACGCTAAATAACACAGTTTTTAACACAAGCACCACTACACAAATATGATTTTAACATGACTAAATATGAACTTATAATAAATTATATCAAAGGATGTAGGGAACACCAGCTTAGGAGGCATGCATAGGCACATCGCTCCTTAGTGTCATCTGAGTGTAGTACACTAACAGTATACTGATTAAGCCATAGGTATGTAACAGCATGAGTCCCTTATTGAGTATATTTGGATATTTGCTTTTGGCAATGCAAGCCTGTGAGTACAACTATATGGCCGTGTGCATGAGGGAGCAAACAACATTATATATTTCACCTTTGTTTTGTGTTAGAAGTAGGTGTTGTAAAATTAAGGAGATTCCCACAGTTGTACTGATTGCTGTTGAAGTTGGTTGTGAGTAAACACATGGATATTTATTAACTGTCTGTACAGAAAGTTATACTGTGCCCTCAGTTTGCAATGTTTCCACATCTAGGAAATACAGAACAGTAAGAACACAGATCTATGTATGTGATGTAATAGTCAGCACACCTTTCAACCCCTTAGAGCAAGAAATCTGCACAAAGCCATAATTAATATGGTCAATGTTGAAATATTGCCCTTACAAACCTACAATATTGATGAATAACAGGTTTTGCATTAGCATGCAGTTTCTGAAGGGTATGACCTCTACGAATGAAATGTACGCCATTATTTTCTGACTTATGTCTCAATGACTTAGTAGTAATTTTGTATAAATCAACATTTTATGGGGAACAGACTACAAATATTATGTAAAAATATTGACATTCTTCATAAATGTGGACAGTTGAGAACTATAATAGGCATAGCAAACATGCAATGATTATTGCACTAAGTGTGCATGCATGTGCATTTCTCTCTTCTACCTGTTTGCGCATAGGTAAGCAGTGTGCAAACATGAGGCACATTGCTGACATCCAGTCTTCCTATTATGTAATGTATACATCCTACTGCAGGCCACTCATCTCAGTAGTCCAGGCTGCGATTTCACAATTTCAATGGGAAATAAATAATTCTTATCTGCATATTTTCTTTCTGTGCAGTTTTGCACTTCACGCTAAATATTTAAGCATTATTAAAACTGTTTTCAGCATGTGACTCAGCAAGCAAATATGTATTAAAAATATAAAGATTAAAACATTATGGGATACATACCACACAAGAATGCAGTGGACCAACAAATGGCTGCAAATACAACTAAAATGCAAACAGTGAAGAATCCAAAAAGCATTTATTGTGTAAGCGCTTTCACAGTTGTATAAAATATTGCTTCCTCAGACAACATAATGCACAGGCAGGGAGTTTAAATACCAACAAGGACCAATAAAAAACTCAAATTATTAACCAATAAACTCCCTATGCAACCTCCTTAAAAACATATACTCATGAAAAGCACACTCATAACAAAATGAATGCATAAAAATGCATATGTAAAAATGCATATATGAAAATATATAAAAAGATATGTGTAAAATCACTCCTAATACAAAGACTATACTCAGACATTGTTTGCTTTAAGGGCTAGTTTGATTGATACATGGCCATTCAACCCTTTACCCCTTGATGCTCTTAACTTAATGATCCATCTCATTTCTGAAGACTCCATCAAACTCCTAATATCACCCTTTGTCTACCTAGTTTGATGGTTTCTATCACCATAAAATTAAAAATATGTGAACTATCAGTGTTTTTTACATGCTTAGCTAGGGCGTTGATATCGGAGAAAGTACTAATACTATAGAAATGCTCTCTGACCCATTCTCTTAACCTCCTGTTAGCCTTGCCCACATAGAAGGAGTGACATAATACAATGAGCTAAATAAACTATGTGGCAAGTGTTGCAATCTGCACAGGCATTAAACTTTCATTCCTTGTCCACTACTCAAGTCAATGTAGGAACAATACCTGCACTTAGTACAGGGAAGTGTATTTATTTATTTTATTTATTTTACATTTGTTGACCGGGATAGTTTGACTGGATACATGTCCATTTTCAGTGGAGGCCAGGGGAGAAAAGCTCCAAAGTGCAAACAAAATACATAGCATAATACATAAAACATAAAATGTAAGATAAACATACAAATAGAATATATAAAAAAAGTTATTTACAGAATAATTCAGAATAACAATTGATGCATTTAGCAATCAACAGTTTTACGTATGATGAGGACCTAGAAGCCTCAGGGTAGTTGAGAAACACTGGAGCAATTCCTTTGCAATAGTAGTAAGTGTGTTAGTCAGGTTTAGAACATGGGTAAGACCAATGTAATTTCAAGTATTGTTTTAGACTATTTTTGAATTGACTTATGGAGGTTTTTAGAGTAATATTTGCTGGAAGGGAATTCTAAATTTTACCAACATAGTTAGCAAAAAGAGAGGCACCAGCTAAATTATAAGCTTTGATAGTTTGGACAAGCAGTTTGTTTGATGATCTAAGTGTACTGAGGTTGCTGTAGGGGTAAATTATGGGTTTGAGTGCTGGAGTTTTATCAGGTTGGTTTAATACTTTAAATGCAACTATCAGCTGGTTAAGCTGGATTAGGGAAGGTAGTTCTAACCACTTAGTGATTTTAGGTTAGTACAGTGATGTGTCTTGTAGGGCATGCCAGTGGCAAATCTGGCAAAGTGATTATAGCAATTTGATAATTTACTGAGTTCAGTTTTACCTAGGTTAGTCAATAGAGGGGAAGCATAGAGTTAGGTCACGAGTAAGTAGGAGCAGGCAATGGCAGTTCCCACAGGTGAGGTAAGGAAAGGCTTGATCTTGTAAAGTGACCCTAGTTTTTTTGTCAATGATTTTGATAGTCTTGTTAATGTATGTATCAAATTTAAGGTTATTGTCTATAATGACTCCTAATAGTTTTGTATGGAAGTCTGGAGAGATTGTAGTGCAGTTGTTAGAGTATATAGAAAATGAGAGTGGGTTAGACCTGTTGGTGGGGGAGAAAAGTAGCAATTTAGCTTTTTTTAGGATTTAAGATCAGACAATGATCAGATAGCCATTTTTCAACTGTGTTAAAAGTTAACTGTGATTCTGTACACAAATCTGACTGAGTGGAAGCTGAAAAAAATCAGAGTGGAGTCATCTGCATATTGAATGCAAGTTGCATTTGGGATGACAGTATAGAGATCATTAACAAATATAGAAAACAAAAGAGGTCCCAGTATGTATCCCTGGGGAACTCCTAGGGTATTAGGTAGAAGGGTAGATAGTTTATTCTGCCATAGGATGGCCTGCTGTCTGACATTCAAATAAGATTGTAACCATTGGAGAGTAATCTTATCTAAGTAGGTAGTTTTTAGGGTCTGGATTAGTAGCTGGTGACTGACCATATCAAACGCCTTGGAATGGTCTAAGAAGAGGGCTGAGGATAATTTGTTATTATTACGGTTATGGTTTATGGTATTAGAGAAAGCAAGGAGGGCTGAGATGGTGCTATGATGAGGCCTGAAACCATGCTGGGAGTTGGCCAGTAAGTTGTTTTGGATAAGATGTTGCATTAACTGCCTGTGGATACATTTTTCCATAATTTTGGCAAAAGGTGACAGTATGGCTGTTGGTCGAAAATTAGATAGTTCAGTGGAACTTCCACCTATGTGGAGTGGTATCACATAGGGTATCTTCCAGATGGAAGGGATAATGGCTTCTGCTATGGTGAGGTTGACAAAATGGAAATAGGGTATGCAATAGCATTAGCAGCTTTTTGCAGATACTCAGCAGGGAGATGAGCGGCTGATATAATAATAGGTTTTAACTTTTTGAGTAGAGCTTGAATAAATGAAGTGGCAAAAAGTGTACATACCAGTGATCCATTACTGGCGAGGTCACTATCCACCCTGGCGTAACATAACTTCTTCAATGATTTTTTATTTTTATATAAAAAACTGGGTTTATCACCTACATTGGATCTGACATCAGGGTCCACCAGCAAAACCTGCCAGTGTTTCTGCAAAATATCAGTGATCTGTTTAACATTATGTGAATACATGACCGGTAGCCTGACAGATGGCTGGTAATTGGGTCTACCCATTGATTCATCATTTGAAGGGCTAACTCTCTCTGAAAAGTATGGTCTAGCTGTTGAAGTATGCATAGTCAGGATAGAACCCAAATACTCTATCTACTTCTTGCTCACTGTTAGAGAAAAATACTTTAAAAAGACCAAAAGCATAAGGTTCAGTTCAGGTAACTTTATTCTTGCGCAAGGAGACAAAAAATGCAGTTACAGAGTTTGTCTGGCTAAATCAGGAAGTGTCACAGTTATTATACCTTTCTTTCAAGACATTGCCCACTACGACTGACGTAGCAGATCACCAATTCACAATTTGTTCTTTTACAGATATTTTCACATGCTTCTAGCTGACTCTTCAAAGTTTTAAAAAAGATTTTTCAGTAAACAGGATGGCCTAGATGACCACTGGTCAATTATAACTTTCTTACTATGTGATGTTACAAGTCTGTGTACTATGGCTAATTTAAGCACAATGCAAGTACAGATTTCTGAAGCAATTTATTGTTCTTTATATCTAACTGTCTTGCAGCTTGTGCACTTTTTCATCAACTCGAACAGAGCTTATTGTCTATAATGAATGGATCTACAGAAATTATTATTATTCTCCTTTTAATTTCCTGACCTAGCAGAAAATCACCTGCTTTCCAGTACATTTCCAAGGCATAAACATGTATGTTGCTGTGCTAGCAAACTAGGTCAGAGTGCATCTTGCAGTGTCAGAAAGCATAATTTCAGAAAAGCACATTTGAAGTCTCAAATAAAACTAATGCTGTATATAGAATAAAAATGTGTTAAATCTTCCCTTATTAAAATAAGCATTGCACACATATGTTAATACATATTTTTCTAACATTTCCCCCTTGTTAATACTTTTTCATTCTATTTCAGAAGCATAAACAGTTTATTTTCTTCTCCTAACCTCTTCCTTTGAAGATTTGCAGCTAAGAGAGTCATTCAGTTTAAACTTATGAAAGTGTTTCCTTTTTCAACAGTTCTTCAATTTCAGTACTTTGATACAAAGTCTCAGAAACTGACATGTCTATAAAATCTTTGATTATTTTTTTCATGCAGGGAATTCCACAGCAAATGCATGCTCCTAACAATAGTAATCCCACACAAATGGCAATTAGGATGTTCATTAGGATAGAACCCCACCCCCCCAAACAAATTCTGGAAAAAGTCCATCAGTGGGTTTGGGCCTGGCCTGGTCATGTCTGACACTTGCTGGATCACTTCCAAATGGTCACTGATTTCGTGCTTATTGTCAGGAATGAACGAACAGCACTCGCCTTTGATTAAAGTGCACGTACCACCTCTCGCCACTAGGATGAAGTCAAGAGCCATGCAGTTTTGAAGCACCACAGTTCTCATTGCATTCAGTTCATCAGTCATTAATTCAAGAGCAGAAAAAGTTGCATTGCTCATGACCTCGAGGAGTTTGGATAGCTTTCTCAGTTCCCAAATTGACTTAACTGCACCATATGCAGGGGCTATGCCAGCCCAGGATATGATAGTGTCACTCAAGTCCATGTGTGCTAGTTTACTTTTGTCTTTCACGGAGTTATGGTTCCTCCAGCCTGCTACGATCTGTCCCACTGGATTCTCAGGTTTCTTGATTGGATTTTCAGGTTTCTTCACGATGTCTCTGATGTTTTGAATTCTCCCATGAGGCAAAGCTGTAGTGTGTCGTATGGCCGGGACCAGGTAACCCAAAAAACAACTGCCGGACCAATTCTCAGGCAACCATTTGTATGCCTTTTTCCCACATATGAAATAACAGTTTTCTACCTTAATATTGATATACACCTTCCCTGCTTGAAACATTTTCTTATCTATAATAGTCAGTTGCTTTAAAAGAATAGGATTGTGTTGTATATCACTGACAGTTTTATGTAAGGACTCAAAGGATGAGTCATAATCTGCATCACAAATTGTTTCTGTATTTTTAGCATTTTTAGGTTTAATATAACATTTATAAGAGATAGTAACATTACATCTACTCCAACCTATTTGAATGGTGTCATTCTTGAAAAAGCATACGATTCCTGTTTGTGTAACAGGCAGAAATAATGCAATTTTGTCTCTTATTTCCACAGGTGTAGTCTCAAAAATCAAGTTTTCCCAGGTCTCATTGACCCCTAGAGGGACAGCAGCCATCAATAATCCCCCATATGCTGTTGGTATAGCTGTGCAAATCCAACAATTTGAATCATTAAAAGTCTCAGCATACACATATTTAATTGCTTGGTAAATGTTAAAGTTCGGATGTCAGTCTGTGAATGTTGAATCACGTTTATTCAGTCTAGCTGGTGTGGCTGAATAAAAGAAAGGCCACAGCAAAAGCCACAACAAAAAGAACATTGTCACTAATGCAGTTATTAAGATGATTATGCAACATTGCTGAATATACTGCTGAAATCATTCAGTATTCCTATTGTCTCTAGGTCTTGTCGTCATTTTTATTGCTGCTGTGTGTTAGCAAGAGTTTTATCAAGTTCAAAGTTTTTGACTAGTTTACAGTGTGTCAAATGAATCCAAGATGAACGTTCCACAATCTTGACTGCTGTGGGCGTGTTCGGCAGTACTTGATACGGACCTTCCCACTTTGGTGTCGTCCAATTCTTCTTTTTGATTGTCTTCACCCAGACCCAAGTGCCTGGGGCTACTGCTACTTCGGAGGTGTTGGTTTGGTTTTTATCTGAAACAGAATTAAACTGTAAAAGATGTTTGTTATTTAGCATATTCCTCATGTAGTCTGCAAGTGTCTAATCTGCTTCCTGGTCTGCAGGCATGAGAGGTTTCCACTGAGGTATATAATAAGCTCTTCCGAAAATCTTTTCGAAAGGTGTCAGTCCTTTTGCATTCGGAACAGTTCTCATGCTCAACAGTGCCAGGGGAAAACAGTACACCCAATTCTTCTGTGTTTCTGTTATAAGTTTCCTAAGTTTATTCTTTAAAACTCCATTGTGCCTTTCTACCAACCCTGCAGATTGAGGATGATATGCACAGTGATGTTTTAAAGAAATCCCAAAATACTGACTTAGCTGTTGTATAGTTTGGTTAACGAAATGTGTACCATTGTCACTGGAGATCCTTTCCGGTATGCCAAATCTAGGAATAATCTCTTTAACTAGGGTCTTTGCAACAGTGGCTGCATCTGGTTTACTAGTCGGAAAGGCCTCCACCCATTTGGAGAACATATCCACAATGACAAGGCAGTACTTTTTGTTTTCATATTTGTTCAATTCTATGAAATCCATACAGATGGTATGAAACGGATACGGTGGTGTAGGGAAACTCCCTTGCTTGGGCTTTAATGCCCCTTGTGCATGATGTTTATTACAAGTGTGACATGACAGGCAAAATTATTTAGTGTAGTTTGAAAACCCATACGTAGCGAACACCCGATTCACTAACTGTACCATCCCCCCTGTTGAGACATGGCTCTGCCCATGGCTCAACAAAGCTGCATATCTAAATAAATTAGACGGTAATATTGGTTTTCCTTCTTTGGAGATGTACAGTCCTTCCTTGAGAATTGCTCCTCGTCTTTTCCATTTTTGTTTTTCAGCCTGTGTAGTAAGTGTCTGCATTGTTTTTAACATTTCTAAGTCTAAAATCTCAGAAGGTTGTAATTCCTCGTTCAAAAGAAATGCTTCTGAGGCTGCTTGCTTTGCAGCTGTGTCAGCTCTCGCATTACCTTTTGAAATCCTATCTTGTTGTTTTGTATGAGCTATGCATTTACAAATAGCTACTTTTTGAGGCAACTCTAACAAATCTAAAATAAACTGTGCATGGTTAATCTGTTTGCCAGTAGATGTCACCATTCCTGGATTCTTCCACTGTTGTGCAAAAACATGTACAGTAGAGAAAGCATACTGGCTGTCTGTAAAAATGTTTACACTTTTACCCTGTGCTAAGGTACATGCCCGTGTCAAGGCAATCAGCTCTGCTGCTTGTGCAGATAAGTTATGTGGTAGAGGTTTCGCTTCTACAACCTCAGTGTCTGAAACTACTGCATATCCCATTAGGTTCTGTCCTGCAGGACTCCTTTTACATGAGCCATCCATGTAATATGTCACCTCGGCATTATCCAAGGGAACATCCGTGAGGTATTTTCTAGGCTGTGTCTTTTGCTCAATTACCTGCAGGCAGTTATGGGGTGTGCCATCCACAGGAGTTGGGAGCAAGGTAGATGGATTCAAAGTAGTACATCGTTCAATTGTCATGTGAGGTTGGCTCAGCAATATAGTCATACAAGAAAGATGCCCAGCAGGGGAAAGATATGCTATTTTTTCTTGCAGTAAAATGATTGCAACTGCATGAGGCACTCTCAATGTGAGAGGGTGGAATAACACTACTGAGGCCGAAGCCTGCACTGCCATTGCAGCTGCAACTACTGCTTGTACATAGTGGGGTAGAGACCTCGCCACTGGGTCCAGTTGTGATGAATAATAAGCAATGGGGCGTTGCTTGTCCCCATGCTGTTGAGTCAATACTGATGTCATATAACCTTGCTTGCAATCTACAGTTTGGAAAAAACATTTGTGATAATTTGGTAATCCTAAAACTAATGATGATGCTATTAATTGTTTTAGATTGCAGAAAGTTAATTCTGCTTCTGGTGCCATTGTATTAAATCTTGTGCTGCCATAGGCTTCTTGAAAATCAGGTCAGTTAGAGGTGCAGATTCCAAAGCATAGTTTGGGATCCAGCTCCGACAGAAATTAGTCGTACCCAGGAAGGACATCATTTCCTTCTTGGTTGTGGGTTTTGGTGCTTGTAAAATCGCTACTTTTCTGTCCTCATTTAGTGTTCTGCCATCTTTGGATATTACATATCCAAGGTATTTCACTTGTTTTCTCCAAAGCTGCAATTTATTTTTGCTTACTTTGTGTCCTTCTTCTGCTAAGATTTTTAATAATGCTATAGTATCTTCCTTACAATCTTGCTGAGTGGGGGCAGCCAGCAGGATGTCATCAACATAAAGTAAAATTTGACTACCTTTCAGTGGGATAAATCCCACTAGATGACTTGCCATTTCTTGTGAGAATATTGTTGGACTTCCACTATAACCCTGTGGTAGTCGCGTATATGTATACCGTTTCCCCTGAAATGTGAATGCAAACCAATACTGGCTGTCATTGCTGATATCTACCACAGAAAAGTACTTCTGTTGAGGTTTTAAATCGTTCAACAAGGTATGTGGATCTGGCACCGTAGGTGCTCTTGGTATTACTGCATCATTTTACAGCTTGTAAATCTTGGACCATACGCCATTCTCCGTTTGCTTTTCTAACTGGGAATAAGGGTGTGTTACATGGTGAATCGGGGGATTCCACCAGTATTCCCCTCTTAAGCAATGCTGCTGTGATGGGTTTAATACCTGCCTCTGCATCTTTTCTCAAGGGGTACTGTCTTTTTTGTGGTCTGAATGCTGATTTTGGAGTGATAGTAACTGGTCCTGCTGTGCGAATTAGTCCTACGTCTGATTTTCCTGTTGACCAGAGAGTTTCTGGTATGTCTAACAAAGCTTTTTCTTCCTTTTCTAATACGAGGGTTTCTCAGCTGTCTTTGCTGGTCTGTAAGTGTACAGCTGGATGTGTTTGTGTTATCCAGTTCAGTTTCTGTCTTTGTATTCCCTGTTCTGACAGTTCTGATTCTGTCTGTTTTTCCCATTTTGTGACTTTTTCTCCTAGGTCTATCCATTTTAAATTTTCCTGTTTAGTTAAACTGACATGCGGTATTAGATTTGATTTGTAAAGTGAAAAGAACTCCTGGGGTAATGAACAGCTAACTACACTGTTCCCCTTTGTGTCCCAGTACAAATTACACAGTACTAATCTGTTTGCATGATTTTTAAACAGTTCTTGTTCGTATTCTTTGTCAGGTCCTGGTGTATTACAATAATACAGAGTACAGTGCAACAGGTGTTGTATGTCAGTGCAAAGGAAGGGGAACTTAACTGATAGCTACATTCATTAACTCTTCAGTTACTGCTCCAGGGCCAGTTGTAACTAAGTCCTGGCTGTACCAGTAAAATGTCTCACCTTCCATTTGCACTGCAAAAGTATTGGTCTGTCGCTGTACTTCCATACTCTTCATGGTTGGAACTACTGCTATGCCTAATAGTTGCATAAGATCTCTGCCCAAAAGGTTCACTGGGCATTTTGCAGAAACAACAATTTTGCTTTTCTGGGTTAATCCTGAAACAGGATCTGTTATTGTAATGTTATGGGAGAGAGGCTTCCGATACAGCTGCCCATTAGCTGCTTTTACAAGTATAAAGTCATGTGATTCTGAATTTTCTGGTAGTTTGGATGGGTGTACCAGGGTCCGTGATGCCCCTGAATCACACAAGAATTTAACTTCCCTCCCTTCTACCAGGAGTGTAACTTCTGGTTTTGTGTCAGCCAAATAGAACTCTAAGCTCCATAAGGCTAGGTCTTCACTATCGGTAGCTTCCTGCACTTCCTCTATTATCACATTCTCTATTCCTTCTATCACATTGTCATTTAACTTTTCTCTATTATTCCTATCTAGTGATTCCTGACTTTCATATAGTCAGTCCTCACCCTCATCGTTTTTGTCTTCCACTGCTGCCTTCTTATTTTTCCTACAATCCCTTGCCATGTGTCCTTTTTTCCCGCATTTGAAGTGCTTACCTCTTTTCTTTCTCCCTTCAAAGTCCTCTGATCACTGATCAGATTGTTTATTTCCCTGGGCATTCTTTTTGCCCTTTTGTCCGGATTGTACTAAATAAACTTCTCCATCTTCTACAGTAAATACTTGGGCCTTCTTTTTCTTTTTGTTGTTAAAATGCCTTTCGGCATGTCTAACATATTCAAGCAATGATTGTAATCTGCTTGTACGATGGTCTACCATATGTTTAATGATAAAACTACTTATGGGTGCAATACTGCCTTTCAAAAATGCATTCTTTAACTGCTGCTCATATGGGGAATCTTGTGTCTGATCTTCAGGCACTTGCATTCCACAATGATTGTTAAAGCATTCCAGTAATCTGGAAAAATATCTATCAACAGTTTCACTTTCTTGTTGGATGCATTGATTAATGCACGTCCAGACTGCCCTAGGCTTCCATTTCTCAGAAATTCGGTCTGTCAGACCTTTCACTCTGTTGTCTAGTTCTGCGCTGCTATGTGGGAGGGATCTAAGTGCAGCGTCACAGGGATTCCAGTTGCCACTGATCATGTGCCAATCCGGACCTACTAGTTGTCTGACTACTTTTTCTACTTCTTCTCCATTTAAGTAATAACTTAACCTCATGCCCTGTAAGTCTTCTAAGAACTTTCTAAAATTAACTTTTGGATGGGGAATTCTCTCTGTGGCTTTCCGGATGTCTTCCAGTGTCCATGGTCTGTATACTAAGAGAGTTGGGTTCTGCCCTTCTTGTCCTGCCTGGTACTTCTATGAGTGGGCATATTTCTTCTTCACTCATAGCCCATGAATTTCCATTCATTTGATATAATTCAATATCCCGTTTTAAATTACGTGTTTGAGACCTAGTCTCGATAGGATCCCTAACAAACGGTAATGGTTTTATTGGAACAACTGGATATCGTGGAGGTGGGTCAGTTTGTTCTTTGCTTCATATTCCGGTAAAGGAACCGAAACCGGAGTGGATGGAGGGGCTGATGCTATAACCAAGTTATTATCCTCTTTGTCTAGAAACATTGCTTTTGAATTTTTATTCTTTTGTTCTCTTCGGTTTGCTTCCTCAATCCACCTGTGTGCCTGAGGAACTCCTAGTTTATGCTGTTTTTTAACCCGACCTTTAGAATAATTTTTTAACTGTCTAATAAGTTTGATAAGCGAGGATCTTTCTAGTTTCCCATCAAATTCATATTTATTAACCCATTTAGTATAATATTTAATGTTGTCGGCGCGCTGTGATTGCATATATTTTGTGTCTTTGGTTAACGGTGGGCTTTGTGGTCTTTTTGTTTTTGTGCACGTATTACCCATTTTGCTCTAACCTTTTTTTAGATGTTACGTAACCCTTTTGTTTTTTAATGTGGTACCACCAAGTGTTTCCAGTCTCTTCAGACTACCTGCCTACTTATTCTGTTTCCCTGATCTATGACAAGATAGCAATATTTCTGTCCCTGAATTTTAAAAATTATTACAGAACAAATACAATCAAGTCCCTGATCTAAAACAGAAAAAAGTAGATTCACCTTACCTGAGCCTCAGCGATTGGTCACTCACTGTTCAAATGGAACCCGTCTTCAGTCGTAGATCAGAAAAGTGGCTGGCCTCTTTTGCACGACAATTCAGTCGGAGGTCTTTCAATGAAGAAGATCCGGTGTGGTATCTTCCCTGCGCAGTTTCATGCCACCTGGCCCATCTGATCCTAGGCTAAACGAGGGTTTCCGGCTCCCGAAGGACCAAAAAATGTTAGAGAAAAATACTTTAAAAAGACCAAAAGCATAAGGTTCAGTTCAGATAACTTTATTCTTGCGCAAGGAGACAAAAAATGCAGTTACAGAGTTTGTCTGGCTAAATCAGGAAGTGTCACAGTTATTATACCTTTCTTTCAAGACATTGCCATAGCAGATCACCATTTCACTATTTGTTCTTTTACAGATATTTTCACATGCTTCTAGCTGACTTTTCAAAGTTTTAAAAAAGATTTTTCAGTAAACAGGATGGCCTTGATGACCACCGGTCAGTTATAACTTTCTTGCTATGTGATGTTACAAGTCTAGGTACTATGGCTAATTTAAGCACAATGCAAGTACAGATTTCTGAAGCAATTTATTGTTCTTTATATCTAACTGTCTTGCAGCTTGTGCACTTTTTCATCAACTCGAACAGAGCTTATTGCCTATAATGAATGGATCTACAGAAATTATTATTATTCTCCTTTTAATTTCCTGACCTAGCAGAAAATCACCTGCTTTCCAGTACATTTTCAAGGCATAAACATGTATTTTGCTGTGCTAGCAAACTAGGTCAGAGTGCATCTTGCAGTGTCAGAAAGCATAATTTCAGAAAAGCACATATGCAGTCTCAAATAAAACTAATGCTGTATATAGAATAAAAATGTGTTAAATCTTCCCTTATTAAAATAAGCATTGCACACATATGTTAATACATATTTTTCTAACACTCACCATAGCTTCTATCAAAAAATCTCCCTTTCAGAGAAGCTAATTCTTCTTGGAAACCTCTTTCACTGGCATTCAGTCATCTTGACACCTGCATACCCTGACTCTTCATTACATTCTCGAAATTGTGTGCGGGGTCCATACTCTGGCAATGGAGATACGTGTTTCTGTAGCATTCCTTCCTGTATACTCGGGTATTAAATGTCTGTTTAGTTACAAGGACATCCAAAAATTCAATCTCAGTCAAAGAGCTATTAATACTAAATTTCAGGAAGTGTGTAGAGTTATTCAAAAATTCTAAGAAGTTTGTCAACTGATCATCAGTGGCCACCTATAAAATAAAAAGATTATCAACAAATCTCCTACAGAAATGAATCTGTGCAAAAAACTCAGACCCCAATACAGTTTTCTCTTCCCAAGCAATCATAACAATGTTGGCATAGCTATTGGCACTTGAAGTGTCCATAGCTATGCCATCCGTTTGCAAATAAACATAATTTCTAAACATCATAATGCTATTCTCCAAAATAAGTTCCATGAAAAGACATAAAAGATCCTTAAATATACTGTCATATTCACTATTGATGTCCAAAAAATTTCTTAACATGTCAATCCCTTCTTGATTGGGTATGGTGGTAAATAAAGATTATACATATAAAGTTACTAAAATTGTTTCTGGCAAGTCAGAAAAGCTATTAACAGAGACATATAGATCATTTAAAAACTGCTGGGTATCTCTCAGAACAAATTCATTCCTATCCACCAGTGGTCTCAAATGTTTTTCAACAAAAAATGACATACATTCTGGACACCAATCCTTACCAGCAACAATGGTTCTAAAAGGTGGTTTCCTAGGATCCTTGTGGATCTTGGGTAGACCCTGTATGCTAGGTATCCTGGGTTCATCTACCAGTAAATACTCATACAAATCAAGACTAATATTTCTTTCCAACAAACATTCATATAGTGTACTATTCACTTTCCTTATAAGAGTTTCAACTTCAGTCATGCAGACTCTCCTATAAGTATTAGTGTCACTCAAAAGCTGTTTCATTTCTTTAACATAGTAATCATAATCCATAATTACAATAAGGCCTCCTTTATCCGCAGGTATCAGAACTATAGAGGCATCATTCTGCAGAGTACGAAGGGGTGTTTGTTCATCACTACTCTAACAAAGGAGCCTTTAAAGGCACCTTCATCAACAAGTTTAAATATGTCATTTTCACATACTTTCTCGTAAACATGTAAAACAGTGTTGTTAATTGGAACAAAGGTACTAGATTTATGAAATTTACTAGTGACAAAGTCATTGTTACCACTGTCTTTGTATAGTAACTTTAACATTACAATGCACAAAAATAAGTTTAAGTCAATCACTATTTCAGTTACGTCCATCTTCTGAGCTGGAATAAAACTAAGTCCCCTCTCCAAAACTCTCTTTTTCAGCATCAGAGAGTTCACGTGAAGAGATGTTCCATATTATGGACTGTTTCTTAACTGCCACATCTTCTTCAAAGTCCTGTTGTTGTCATTGTCTATTTGTATTTTCCTTTTGATTCTTCCTCTTCTCACAGAACACATGCCCCTTCCCTGGGGCTGAAGAGATATCGGCAGTGGGGTTGAGCCACTCAAGGCTCCTTTTGTACTCACTAAAAAAAAACACTGGTAACTGCTTTGGTGTTGCTGGTACATAGTCCACTAAGTGTACTCACATTGGCTATCTTTTCTCTGGCTCCTAAATCTTTCCCTGCTTCCTGTAGGGTATCTGTGTGCTGCAGCTGAAGCCCTTTGAAGGGTACAGGTTGAACAGATGTAACATCAATGGAGGAAACACTAGTTCTCACTGAAATTACATCAACAATGGTTTCAGGTGGGGCTTCACGTGTCCTCCCTCCTCCTTGAACTTCCTGGCTGTGATGCTGCATTGGGGCTGTTAGGGGGAGCTTCTCCGTTGATTTGGGCCAAGTGAAAATGTGCTTAGATAAAAAATCGGTTTTATCACTTTTGATTTTGTGCTGTTTAGATAACAGCTTACGTTTGAACACAGTCACTGCTTCCATAATTTCATTTAGTCTCTTGTTCAAGTAGACCACTGAGTACTTGTCATACAATAAATTTTGTGCTGATATTATATTCTCAACTAATCTATCCTCTTTAACCAAAAAAATTTGATGTTATCTCATATAATTATAGCTTAAGTCCATGCTGAGCATCTGCCATTTCTTCAATAGCATGGGGTATTTATCCTCATACGTCAAAATCCTCAGCACATGGAGCCCTTTTGGGATGATCTTCATCTCCAAGCAAGCTTCAAAATGATGGCACTGTGCTTGCATTCTCCGAAGTTTAAATAAAGCATTTTCCAGGGAAAAACAATCTTTGCAAAGCATGTCCAAGTCTACATCATCACAATGCTCATACCTGCTGCTTGTTCTAAGTCCACCCATCAAAAACGGGTAGTATCCCTCTTCAAATAAGAGGCATTTCCCCCTGTTGTAGGCACAGTGGCTCCAGAGGTGTCACCAGGAATAAAATCCAATTCAAGGCTCTCAGATAAGCCTTCAGTCATCTCTCCAACCAACATCAAAACAGAAATCAGCAAACCACACAAGCAGGTTGAGGAGAGAAGAGGTCCACTAGACAAAAACTGAAAAATACCACACAAGAACGTAGTGGACCAACAAATGGCTCCAAATACAACTAAAAAATAAAAACCAGTGAAGAATCCAAAAAACATTTATTGTGTAAGCGCTTTCACAGTTGTATAAAATACTGCTTCCTCAGACAACATAATGCAAAGGAGGTTGCATAGGGAGTTTATTGGTTAATTATTTGAGTGTTTTTATTGGTCCTTGTTTGTATTTAAACTTCCTACCTGTGCATTATGCTGTCTGAGGAGCAGTATTTTATACAACTGCGAAAGAGTTTACAGAATAAATGTTTTTTTGGATTCTTCACTGGTTTTTGCATTTTAGTTGTATTTGCAGCCATTTGTTGGTCCACTGCACTGCATTCTTGTGTGGTATTTCTCAGCTTTCATCTAATGGACCTCTTCTCTCCTCAACTTGCTTGTGTGTTTTGCTGACCCCAAGGCATTCTGTGCTTGAGGGAAGCCTTCTAGTTTATCAGTGGGAGTGGTAAGCACTAGGTAACCTGTCTACCACATAAGGAGTGGTTCTGGCCCAGAAATTGAAGTTATTGGCCGTTTGGGCAATCTCTTCCATCTCTCTCAACTTTCTGATTTGAAAGCCTGCATTTGCACTTGTTTCTGTCCTGTAACTCGTCTAGTGCAGATACCGATTCTTAGTTTTAGCACTTAAATTTGCTTATTCGTGCTCAGCATTTGTTCAGAACTTGTAAGCACTAAGTAAGCTACTAATTATTATAGCACTCAACCTTCCTCATTACCTAGAAGAAAAACTGTTTTTGTACTTACTTATCTCACTTGCTTAGAGAAAAACAGCTCTTGTACTCACTTTCCTCACTTATCTAGAGGAAAATAATTTTTTATTCAGGCATGTCCAATGGTCAGCTCCCAGTGTTCTCTCCTGTCTATCTGATGAATCTGGGCATCTTGAGGCAATGTAGAAATTTCCTCATGTACACAGACAACCCTGTCCTCCTACCACCCAACATTACAACCTGTGTAGATGCACTTATCTAGCAAAACTGGAGGTAACGCTCTCTCCAACCAAGACTGAACTTGACAGTCATGAGGAGAAGGTAAACATTTGCACCACACCACACTCATCACATAGTCTCACTAAATCTACACCATCAAAATCCACACATAGTAACAAAAAACATTCATGGAGGTTTCAATAATAATCTGTCTAAGCAGCAGAGACCTCCAAAGCAGAAACACAAGCAACCTGCATCCCCAAACATAACCCAAATGACACATAGCCCACAGACTCAGTGTGCCACTCAACCAGAGCCAATAAGGCAAAACAATGTACCCAACACACTAGTCATAGGTGACGCCATAGTTAGGCACACTGATGTCCCACTCACCAGGCTAAACAAGGAGAAGGTTACTGTCAGCTGCCTGTTGGGTGCAAGGTTCCACCACAAAACCCACGCACTCAGGTCACTCCACAACAAGTACAAATATGACTCTGTCATTGTCCATGATGGTGTGAATGACCTGAGACGTACCTCCCTGGACTACATGAAAAGAGATATGGAAGAGCTCTCCAATCTTGTAGCCCAGGCAGGTATGACCCTAGCCCTGAGTAGCATTCTGCCATCGCCCAGAATGATACTGCAGTACAAGGACAAAATGACTGACTTCAACAATTGGCTAAGCTTCTGGTGTCATTCTAAGGGGATCCAGTATCTGTCTGCTTGGGATGACATGGTCGACAGACCATGATGCTTTGCCACAGATGGCCTGCATCTGTCACCCCTGGGATTCCGGATACTGGCTAAGGCTGTTGCTGCCCATATAGTTCCTTTTTTAGGTAAGGTTCAAATGACAAATTCACCACCATAACAGGAACAGGCAAGCAAAAACTGAGGGTAATGCTACTCAGTGCTAGAAGTCTAAATCTTAAAATGCACTCACTCGAGGCACTCCTTAAAATGAAGAACATCGATATCTGTGCAGTGACTGAGACCTGGTTCAAGGCTCCAGAGAGCACCCCTGCACTACCAGGCTATAACTCACACCACACTTTTTGGCCATGTAAACTGGACCGAAACACCAAAGGCGGAGGTGTGTCCCGTATTCATTAAGGATATCCACACCTACAGACTAGTTGCTCAGCATAATGCATCTGAGGTTATCCAAGTGCAACTAACTCTGGGCAAAACTGCAATCCAAATTGTAGCTTGCTACAGATCCCCACCATGCCCCAGGATTCCCACTCGTCTTTTCTTGATGTGCTGGAAAATATTAGGGGTCAACCAAACACCCTAATAATGGGCGACTTCAACTACCCCACCATTAACTGGGAAAACTACTGGTGTACCAACTCCTTAGCTCAACGCTTTCTGGAATTCATAAACTCCAATGCCCTGGATCAACTTATCCACACCCCCACCAGGACCAACAGTATCCTAGACCTAGTCATTACCAACATGAGTGACAGTTGTTCCACACCTGAAGTCAACTCCTCGTTGGTCCGATCCGACCATACGCTAATCACTCTTGATATCCACATCCCGCCCTACCCCCCATTAAGGAAACAACAGTAAAAAATGTCTCCAGAGCCAACTTCATGCTTCTTAAGACAGAAGTGGTGAACTTCATGACACCCATGCAGATGGACAATGCAGTTACAACTGCTGAATCCTACACAAATGCACTCTATAAGCACTTACACTAGTGCATGGATCGTGCTATCCCAAACAGAACCAAGATGCTATCCTCCAAAAAAAGGAAGCCAATCTGGTGGTCCCCTGCCATAAACAAACTGTATAACAGAAGGAAGAAACTGTTGCAAAAGAGAGTAAAATCCCATGAGTGGAGGAGCTCCCTGGTCAGCCTCAGTAAGAAGCTGAGATCCCTTATAATATCCTCCAAAGCTAGCTACAAAAACAAAATCACCACTAATTCTAAGGACAACCACAAAGCATTCTATAGCTAGGTCAAGGATCTCGATGGCAACACCCAGATCTGCTCTGAGTTACAGCACAACGGCACGAAAATTACAGAACCAACTGATATTGCCAACATCCTGGCAGATAGGTTCAGTGCTAACTTTACACCCCAAACCCCCTAAAGGGCCCATATCTATACAGGAAGAATGCAGAGTCCCTGTAATCACAACTACGCAGGTAAAGGTTGCACTCTCTAAATCCAAAAACACAACATCATGGGACTGGACAACATCCCAGGCTGCGTTTTACACGAACTTCAGAACGAACTGGCTCCCCACTTAAGCACCATGTTCAATAATAGCCTTGCATCAGGCTTTGTGCCCACTGAATGTTGCACAACAACAGTTATCCCACTCCACAAAGGGGGAGCCAACACTGATCCCAGGAACTATTGACCTATTAGCCTGACGAGCCTGGTCTGCAAGGTTATGGAACATATCATTATGGAACTCATAAACAAAGACATTGGTAATCTCCAAACTCTGGATCCCACCAAGTTCGGGTTTGTGAAAGGCAGATCATGCCTCCTGAACCTGATCGACTTCTTTGAGGCAGTCACCAAAGCAGTAGATGAGGGTAAGGTGGTTCACACAGCCTATCTTGACCTCGCCAATGCTTTCGACACCATCCCCCATTCTGGAATTATAGCTAAACTCACTAAACTATGTATAAATCCCTACATCACAAGATGGGTTGCCAACTGGCTCACTGACAGAGCCCACACTGTAAAAGTTGCAAACTCCAAATCTGACCTCAAAGCAGTGACAAGTGGAGTACCACAGGGTTCCGTCCTGTAATCTCTCCTGTTTGGTATCTACTTCTCTGAAGTACAGGCTAACACTGAAGGCCTCTGGCTAATGAAGTTCGCAGATGATTGCAAACTAGGAGCCATAGTCAAGTCCCCAAATTATGTGGACATCCTTCAAAAGGGCCTCACTGAGACAGATGCCTGGTGTCAGAGCCATGGCCTCAAGCTCTATGCCAAAAGTGCATTGTCATCCCCTTTGGTAAAAACTCTGTACCCATGAACTACCACATAGGCAGCAATCGACTTAACACCAAATATGTGATAAGAGACCTTGGGACCCAGGTGGACAGTAGTCTCTCCTTTGATAGTCACATCACCACAGTAGTCAGGAAGTCCTTCTATGTGGCAGACCTCATCATAAAAGGGTTCTCATCCAGGAAAAAAGAGGTAATTGTTCCCCTGTACTCGACACTCATTAGACCCATTATAGAGTACAACGCCCCATTTGGAATGTACCTCACAAGACATCTGCAGCAGCTGGAAAGGCCACAGAAGTACCTCACAAAGAGGATTACTGGCCTCAAACAAATGCCCTACACTGACCGTCTCAAAAAACTCCAGCTTTACTCCGTAGCATATTGCTTACTCCGAGGTGATCTCTGCCTAACATATAAAGCTATGTCAAACCCAGAGCTGTTGGACATGCCATACCTAAAGAAATCCCAATCCCTCCAACCTACATGCTCTAGGGACCTAAACCTTGTCACCACAATAAACAGGACATGCTGGAGGGATAGATTCCTGTCCCAGAGACTTCCCATACTCTGGAACAGGCTACCCATCTATGTCAAGCAAAGTTCTTCATTAGCACTCTTCAAGAAAAATCTCGATGAGTTGATGAGAAATAGGAAATACACTCTGGGGATCACTTCTGTGTCTCTGCTCGACAGTGGCACAGGAAAATAACTTTCTTGGGTGGCGTAAGCCAGGGAACTTTGTTGGCTAGGCTTACGTAGGCCCTTGGGCAGATAGCCTAGTACCTAACTATGAACCTATGAATCTATGGGATACATAGTCACAGTCTGTAATAACACAAACTATAGCAAAAACATTTCCAAAACTTCAACTTTTACATCATGATTTGAATCTTAAACACCATTGGTTGCCTAAGTCCTTTTGGCCACAGAAGCTGCTTTCAAAACTGGAGTCATTCCTCACACAACCACCTTCATAATAACTGTACACTGCTATCAAACTATGCACTGGATATTGTACAAGTAGTTCTATAACTTATATTTGGATACAGATCTGTTAGTAGACACAGCTCCTGTCATTAATATGATTATAACTATACATCTCTCTGTCTTACAATCCTGTTTCTGTGGGTTGGGGAAAACACATTTTCTGTTAGGATACAAAGTAGCCTGAAGTCAGAAACTGCAATGGAGTGGAGTCACTTCCTAACTGCTCTCTTGCATGATGTAACAGTATTCAGTTGTGGTTGGACTGCATGAGTGTTTAATGCCTGATGCATAAAAATTACAAAAATTAAAAATTACATATGATAAGATTGTAGTAATATGTGTGTACTTACATGTTAACTTAGGTTATCTACAAAAGCACTACTATATAGTTGCATACTGTAACAAGGTAACACATATACAAGGGTATGTCATAATAGTGTTCAACACAACAGTCTAAGTTCAGGCCTTAACTTGGAAATGCTTCGGTTGACATAGCATTAGTTCAGGGCTAGCTCTCTCTGACGCAAGCAGTACATAGCCAATACATGTATCAATAAAGGTTCTGTGAGTTGCCTGGCATCAATTTTAATATATGTTTTAGTAAAAGGAAGGTATTAGACCCTAGGTGGTCAGTAAATGTGCTATGCATTGTCTCTTAGCCAAAAAAGGGCATACTGAGCACGCCTACATCTACCTACAAGCATATCAGCTGGGGGTTCCTCTTCTGAGTCCTCCTGTACTGTCGCTGTGGTGACCTAGGCATTGGTGGTTGGATGTGTGCCTGTTTCACTTGCTGATCCTGCTGCAACTGTTTCCACAGGATCAGATTGTGCAGCATGGCACATACTGTGAATATCTGTGTACATGTGTGTGGAGTATACTGCAAAGATTCCACCAGATATTTCTGGGCACTGGAACCCTGACTTCAGAAGCCCAAACACATGGTCTATAATGTTCCTAGTTTGTGTGTGTGGCTCATTATGGCATTCTTCTATGTGTGTGCGCATTTCTGATGTGTGTCATCATCCATGGTTCCTTTCAGAGCATAGCTAGCATCTCCCAGTAAATGACCATGTAGGATGTCCCCCCTAGCAAACATCTGGTACAGCTATGTGCGTCAGATAAGGGAGTCATGATAACTACCAGGGTTGCCAGCACACACATTCAAGATAATCCCTGGGCATTGCACATGACTTGCTTATTGATGGAGTGGTATACCTTGTGGCTAATGTAGATTCTTCCCTGCTCACTGGGTGCCTTGATTTTTACATGTGTGCAATCTATGGCACTCAGTACTTCAGGGTAGTGTGTTACATGATAGAAGTGTTGCATATTGCTGACCCTCTTCTCAGCGGTAAGGGGAAAATATATGCATTCACTGGCATGTATAAGCATAGCATCCAGGAATTGGTGGAGTATCCTGGAAGCTGGTGCCTATGACTCCCCCATTATGTCCCCATTTGGTCTCTGAAAAGTACCTGTAGCTAATATTCTAAGGGCTACACATACCTTTGTTTCCACTGGGATGGGTTCCCCTTGGTTGGCTCTGGGTCTGAGTTGAGGATGACAGAGCTCACAGAGTTCTTGTAATGTGTCCCTGTCTACCCTGTAGTGCTCTACAATCTCCAGCTAATGTAGAACCTGATAGCTCACCCTGGGCCTATTGTCATCAGCACCAGCAGCATTGACTTCAGCCTCGAGCACATAAAGATGTAGAATAGCTGCAGCAGCCCCTAGCATTATGTCATCTAAAAGTTGAAAGTCTCTACTCCAATGTTGTTGAAGTATCAAGGGAAAATCAGAATGTAGGCTGTATGCATACTTTATACATTTATTGATTAGGACCACCATCTGGTATTGGTTGCTTTAAATGATCTTCACCTGCTTAGGCTATAATTGACCAGATTTTAAACTCCTGTTTCAGTGTGCAGTGTTCGCTCTGCTCACCAATGCTCAGCAGAATGCAGCTATGCATAATAACAGCAAATCATGTAAAACTTTTTATAATATCATCCCTGTTGTCACGATATGTACAGAATACTCTAATTACAGATAATTGCACATCATTTATATGACCTACAATGCCAGTACAGTATGATTAAAAGTTGAAGTACACTGTACTTGAACCCAAGGCTATCAGCACCCTAGTCCAACACCTATCAGTCATTGCTGCAGGACTAGAGGGGATTAGTGGAGCACAGCCCCACTTTCAGGTTTGTGCAATGCTCAGAAGTTCTCATCCGTGAAAAACATAAACACTGTTTAGGAGCTTACATGGAGTGAACAGCCCTACATACATGGTCCCTGCGTTTTGTGATTCAACATTTCCACTGCTTTTTTACATCATTTACATAGTAACCATGCTGACAGCCTGGAAACTACATGGATAGTAGCCATGTAAGCTGGGCAACAGCACGGGAGCACAGAGTTAAAGACAGAATGCAGGTTATTACTGTATTTGTTGTGGCAATATCTCATACCCATCTTTTTAATTACATTTCTATTATTCTTTTTCAAACATTTTGTGCATAATGGCTTACTGCACAAATTTGTGCTAAAAAAAAATTATAAAATTTACAGTGATCTGACACATACATCCCTGATTCTTTTGGACATCATTGGCCAGTAAATACCTGTTTTTATATTTTCATGGTCATTCTGTTCATATTTCAGGACTTCTGCATACCCTTGCTACTGTGTAGGCTCCTGTACATGGAAACATTTTGCATACACTTCCAAAACGGACATGGAGCCTACACAGTTGTGTGCAGGGTTGTTCAATTGCTCCACCATGTTGGTTTGCTTCTTTAGAATAAAATTCAGATACTTATGCTAAAATTTGTATGACACAAAACGATCTGTTGGTGCATGTGAATGGGCATGCTTGCATGCCACTACACAGACTTTACTGAATCTAAAACCCACTGCGCCCATGTTTGCATTAAGCCACATTGCGAACACAAAAAAAAATGACCATGTAAGCTTTATTGAATTTGCACCATTATGTATTTAGTGAAGAATAAACATGAGACATGATATTTTTCTGCACCATTCTCTCTCTATAAATGAGGTAGGGGCCCTTCTCAGATGACAATCTCTGTTGTATGCTGACCATAACATGTTGATCAGAATACTGGTAAAGAGAATAGATGGTATGACACTGCAGCTGGTTAATGCTGATTGAATGAGCTTTATTAAAGTGTTTATGTTTTTAGGCATTTGTTTGTGTCTTTTGGCTTTTCCCGGTTAGGGGTCACCACAGCGGAACTCCGGTCCGCTAATGATTGGCAGTAGATTTTTTACGTGCCAAGTTTGCCAGCCCTAACGCACAACCTTCAATGAAGGTATGCCCATTTACGCATGTCTCCACACAGAAGACACTGTAGCTGAGAATCAAACCGGACAGTGTCTTACTGTGAGGCGGCAACGCTACCTCAGCACCACAGTTTTGGAGCAGATGGTCCAATATCTGGAGGACCAGCAATGTTTTTTGATAAGATGCTAAGTGTGCATTTGATGAGATAAAGTGCCCATTCATTTGTGGAACAATTAGAATGTTTGGGCTTTCTTATCAGGATGTGCTAGCCACCTGGCAGTGTGAACATTGTCTCTAGATGATTGTCACTGTTGACACCCAAACCCCATGAGTAAAAATGGGAAAAGAGGTAGTGGATGGATGGATGGATGGATGGATGGATGGATGGATAGACGGACGGACGGATTTGATAGAGTTATATGGGGTATCTGGGGTTTATTATTTCTTTCTTTCTTTCCAGTTAACATTGAGGCCAGGCAGGGATCCCCTTTGAGCATTTCATTTGTTTACAGAAATTCAATCTACAAAAGAAGAAGATGTCAGAACATTTCAAAATTTTGCAGGGATCATAACTGCATTGTCATGCAGTTATGCATGGATGGAAAATTGTTAAAATTAGGGGACTCTGGTTTATATCTGGTTATTTTAACAACTTTTCAGTTATATCTGGATTCCTGAATATTTCATAGTACCATGTTACGGTGATTTATTTTTTGTTATCACTAGCTTAAGGGGAAAGACTAAATTAAATAAAGGAGAGAAATTAGCTTCACATTGAGATTGTTCTTTTATTTTTTTTTTACAGAAGATTAAAATCTTGTGCAAATTATAAGATGGTAGGATTCCAGAAGCTATTATTCACCACCTTGGCATTTTATCATATAGACAGGGGTGATTGGTACATTAGCAACTGCTACCTAGACTTCTATGCCCTTTGTAGAGCTTAGTACTGAACGTTTTGTATGTTTTCTTTAGGCTAAGAGCATGTGAATTATAAAGATTTGAAGTAAGAATTATCCTTCTTTAGGTTCAGAGTCAATGGAATTAGAGAGATTTGAAGTAAGGATCACCCATAAGAATATTTTCCAGGTTTTCTGGTGCTGGGCATATGTATGAAGTGATGTGAGATTATGAAATAGATGAGATAACGAAGTGGATTTCAAATCAATGCTGGACATTTTGAGGTTTATTTTGGACTTCTTAACTCCAGGGACAAATAAGTTCTCCAGCATAATGTATGTTCATGATCTACTGCTGAGACTGAACTGAAGCAGTCTGGAGAGTTACTTGCTGCTGCAAATGCATGATGTGAGTTAAAACAAATGCAGAAAATCAGGCTAGATGAGCAAACAAAAATGAGAAGAGAGAAGCAGAAAAAAGGAACTCTTATGGAAAACCGAATCTCATCTTCACTCATAAAATTCACATCAATATTTAGTTGTTAGCCTAGTACATACCTATGAACCTCTAAGAGCTTACATAGTACAGACATGCAAGAGACAGAGAATCTGTGCAGTTGTGAAAATGGCAGTCATCATGCAAGCAAGTAGAGCACACTATGAGAGGCCATATGACCTGGGGCCATAAATGAGCATCAACACTATTCATGTTCATATGTGCATCAAAGTGCCACAGATATGGTACATGGGCACAGTTAGAACACCATACCATACAAAGCTTATACAGCAAACTGCCAAGTAATTTTATTTTATAAATGGGAAATAAACAGAATGACAAAACAGTCAGGAAAAGAGAAGAACAAGCAGGGAAAGTACAGTTGTGTAAAATCTTACCATAACAGTAGATGTCCTTCTCTTTACTGTTGCAGTATTCCTTATGTAAGGGATCTCCTGCCAAGGATAGCCCAAAATTTAACCAGTATACCAAAGCCTTTAGTATTTACAGGTGCCATACATCACAAGTATGCTCCCCACACAAGGTGTAGGGCATAAAGGTGACATACACATGCACACAATTCAGTACTGAAAAGCTTCAAGAGGAACCGAATGTCCCTAGGGACCATGAGGAGCATGTGCATCCAGAAGGAGAAAAGAGAGAGGAACCCCTTTCCAGGAGGGCAATGAGAATGGGTTAAAACAGACAGGGAAGGAGGGAGTAAATACTGCAACAGTGAAGACAAGGACATCTACTGTTATGCTAAGATTTTATACAAATGTATTATGTTCTTCCATATCAATGTTGCAGTATTCCTTACGTAAGGGAGAGTACAAAAGCTCAAGAGGAAATCTGGGAGGAGGATGGCACTAAAGAGCCCTCAATAAACCTATGTAGGATAGCCCTGGAAAAGCCAGCTCTGGCCCTGGAAAAAATATCCAACTTACAATGCTTAGGGAAGGCATAGACAGAAGACCAAGTAGCAGCCTCTGGGATGGAACTGATATCCAGTCCTTTGAAAAAGTACCAGGGGAAGCAACAGCTCTGGTAGACTGAGCCTTTACTGAAGAGGAAAGTCATTTGCCATGAAAAGAATAACAAAAATAAATGGCTTTAGAAATCCAGGAAGAGATGGCCTGCTTATAAACAGTTAAACCCAAAAGACCTAGGAGGAAAAGAAACAAAACTGCTCAGATTTGTGAATAACTTTAGTTTTATTCAAATAATATCTGAGCTGTCTATGCAAGTCCAAAGTGTGAATAACTTTCTTACTGGCAGACTGCAGAGAAGGAAAAATGAAGACAAATTAATAGTGTGATTAAGAGACAACTTATTGACCACCTTGGGTATAAAAGAAGGATTGATACAAAGAGACACCCTGTCACTGTGAAAATCTAAGAAAGAAGGGATAGTCATGAGAACTTGAAGTTCAGAAACCCTCTTGGCTATAGTAAGAGCCAAAAGAAGATCAGACTGAGCAGCAGCAGGCTCAGAAAGAGCCTGTCAATTTTTCAAGAACAAAATTGAGGTCCCAGGAAGGTGGAATAGACTTTCTGGGAGGCTCGATATGAAGGACACATTTGAGAAACTGACCTCAAATCTAGAGGCCAGAAGAGGAGACAAGGACAGACAAGTAGAACTTCCTGACAGGTGAGCTTTAACTGAAGAATATGCCAACCCAGCATGAAGCAGATCATACAAATAAGAGATGCCCACAGGAACCACCACAGATAGAGGATCTTGGTGACAAGAGAGGCATCAGAGAGAAAATTTCTTCCAGTTGGGCATATATGATTTCCTGATAGTGGGCTTCTTGGCCTCCTGCAGGATCTTGTTTGAGAACGTCCACCCGGTGAGGTAAGTTGTGGTGATTGCTCCTGACCATTGCTCCTGACTAAGTGAGAAAGAAAAAAGAAAGAAAGAAAGAAAGAATGGAAGGGGAACCAATGTTGTCTTACCAAAAGTGCATCACTGATAAGATTTTGGGAGAGTCTTGCCTGATCTTGTACAAAACACTCAGAAATAGGGGAAGGAAGGCATACAGAAATATCCCCTTCCAAGGAAAAGACAGAGCATCCACTTTCCAAGCCAGAGGACTTGGGATTGTGGAAAAGAAAAAGGGCATTGTCTTTTCAGAGGGGAGGCAAAAAGGTCTACTGGAAGAGTACCCCATTGATGGACAATGTCCAGGAACACATGTCTGTGAAGCATCCATTTGGGAGCTTCTATACTGGACCTGCTCAACAGTCTGCCCAAGAGAATGTCTGTGCTCTGAGAGAATGTAGACAGCCTGAAGGGTCACTTGATATTGAACAGCTAGATCCCAGACTTGAAAAGCTAGCCAGCAAAGGTGGTACGACCGTGTAACCCCTTGCTTGTTGACATACCACATCACTGTGGTATTGTCTGTGAAAATTTGAGGGGGTCCAGGATGAAAGATGGTATGAAAATCCTGTAGAGCTAGAAACAGAGCTCTCATCCCCTTGATGTGGTCTGATTTCTGAAGAGGTAAGAGACCTTGAACCTTGAAAGAGTCAAAGGAAGCTCCCCACCCTCTATCTGAGGCATCTGTAAAGAGCTCTTGAGTTCTGAATGTAGACTGGAAAGGAAGCCCAGGGGTGAAAGTTGATGAATCCACCACTGAAGTTCAAGCTTGACAAAAGGAGGAAGGGAACTGATAAGTCCAGGGGGGGGGGGTGACAATGTTAAAGCCACGCTGACTTGAGGTACCACTTATGCTTTCTCATATGTTGCCTGGCCAGAGGCAGCATGGGAATGATAGAACCATAAACCCGAGAACCCTGAGAATGTCCCTGGCAGTGACTGAATCCAGGGAAAGAAGAGACTGGAAAAAAAACAATCAGAGACAGGCCCTTGGGGTAGGCAGAGATGCTAGCATGAGGATGGTCTTGATCATGCAATCAAGGAAAACATGATCCTGAGAAGGAGTCAAGACTGATTTTTTTTAAAGTTTATGGTGAATCCCAGACTCTATAACAAAGAAATTGTAAACTGGAGATTCTGAAGCAGAGCCTCATGGGATGAAGCTTGAATGAGCAGATTGACCTGAAAAGGAAAGATCTGAACTCCTCTCAGTCTGCAAAATACAATGACAGGAACAAGGCATTTGTTGAATACCCTTGGGGCAGTAGAGAGGCCAAAGGGCAAAGCAGAGAACTGAAAATGCAAGGAAGAAACCGAGAAATGCAAACATTTCCTGAAAAGGGGGTGGTTGGGGGTATGAACATCCTTGAGATCCAGAGAGACTAGAAAGGCCTGGGGAAGAAGAAGAAATAAAGTCTGAAGAGATAACATCTGAAAGGAGGGGACCTTGAGAAAGGTGTTGAGCTGAGAAATGTCCAGAATTGGTATCTAGGTATCCTCCTTCCTGGGAACTAGAAATATTCTGGAATAAAAACTCCTCCCTTCCTGAGCAGGTGCCCAGCTTGAATGGTGCCATGGGTCAAGAGAGAATGAAGTACCTCTGAGAAGAGAGGAAGCTGTTCTTGAGGAGTTTAAGGGATGCCTGGAAGGGGAGTGTCAATCAATATGTGTGTATATACCTTTAAGAAGCTAGCCAAGGACTTGCACAAGTGTATAAATACTGAGCATGTGCAAGCCTGAGTGCCATGTTGTGATGTAAGCATGTATGTATATAAGGTCTGTCTATTAACTAGTTTATTTTTATTTAGAGATGATGCTGCTATCCATCCTGATGTGTTTCTACGTATTAAAGCATCTAAACAAAACCCCAAGCCTTCTTGTTTTATGTATTAGAGACAAATGAGTGATGTGGTATCAGACATGGCATATCCAAAAGACCATGGTGTTAAATAAAGCATATCAAAGGGGCATGAAGTCAGAAGCTGCTTGACTAAAATGACTTAAGGCACTTGTTTAGATGCTGGTGGAAATATACAAGAGTTGATCATCCCAAAATGTGCATACTTTGCAAAACAGGTCAGAAACGAATTTCAGGTATTAAAACTTGCTCAGCAATATTTCTTTTTATTTAATATGCAACGAGGCATACCGAGCATTCTAAATAACATTTGCATAAACCGATATGTATGATATTGATAAAAATATTTGAATTACTTCTGAAAATGTTTGAAATAAAGTCTGAATTCCATAAAACAAATAAAATAAAGGGAAATTACCAGCTTTTTGGAAAGCATATGTATTTTTCATTTCGAGCAAAGATATCCGAGTTATCAGAAGTGTATAAAGTGTTCACGTGTTTGTGCAGTGTCACACTAAAGCTGTTTCACAAAATACAGCCATTACATGGCATATTTTGCTGAGTACAGCCATTACAGAGCATATTTCGCAAACTAAGGTATTTTGAAGAGATTATTGTGCATTTTAATGTTGTTACAAGCTCACAGAGCTGTTTATTCATACATAATTACAAGGGCCATATTTTCAGTGTGTTTGTGTATACTTTGTGGACATGGCAGATGGATTTTGAAAACCTGTGAACTTGTGTTTGACAGTAATATTGCTGAGAACTGGAGAGTGTTTGAGCAAGAGTACAACATTTTCATACAGGCTGCATTTTCTGATAAAGATGGCCATACAACGGCATTTATTCTGCTTAATTTAGCTGGGTCAGAAGCCATAGAAAGGCAACGCTTATTTGTGTATGCACCTGCTATCTATACCGTGGAGGGGGAAAACCATCATATTGTTGTACCAGCTGAGTCAAGGGAGGACCCAAAGTGCTTAAGATGTAAATTTAGAGAAATGTGTAACCCCCCCCAGACAAATGTTATAATTGCAACATATATAACAGACCTGAGAAATAAAGCTAAAACGTGCCAATATGGTACTTAAGGAATGAGTTGATAAAGGACAGACTCATGTGTGGTATAAAAGATGATGCTGTGAGAAAGATTTTGCTTTGTGACAGTGATTTAACTTTGATTAAGGCCAATGAGATTTGCCAGATATATGAGCTCACAGAAAAGCACACAAATATGCTTACAAATGGGAACAACTCTAGAAGGAACAGTGATAGCATGCGGCACATTATTAAAAGAAACAGGCCCAAGCACATGCCAGCAGCTGTAACCACTGCACCACTCACTGGAAAACCCCAGAACTTTCTAGCAAATTCCAGAGTTTGCACAGTCTCATGAAGCATAAGAGTGAGTCAGCAAATGCAAAGCATGGGCCCCAACTCAGTTTCATTGCCAGCTGTCGTAATTGTGGTGGAAGTCATGAATCTAAAAGGGAAAAATGTTTATCTTTTGTTCAACAATGCCACAAATGTAATAAATGGAATTATTTCAAAAGGTTTGTAAATCAAAAGGCCCACATTCTTTTATTAAAAGGGAATATTTTAAGAAATTAGTTGATCAGTTAGACAGTGACAACTCTACTCTTTATGTTGATGGCATGTCAGTTCTTCATGAAACACTCAATGCAGTAGATTTAAGGGCAAAGAATGAGGTATATTGTACTATTCGGATAAATGGCAAACCCATAGAGCTCAAAGTTGACACAGGTTCCAAGTGCAATGTTATGTCAGCATAAACATTTGCTAGAGTATGTAAATGTGAAAGGCTTGATTTGGCAAGGTGTGTGAATCTTGTTGCTTATGGAGGTGAAGAAATTCAAACCGAAGGCTCAGTAGTGCTTTCTTGTTGCTCTTCTGGAAGAAGCTACGACTTATTATTTTATGTGGTCAAGAGGCACGTCCAGTCATTATTATGGCTTAGAGGCAGTTTGAAAATGGTACTGCTTTCATTTATCAAGGAAGTCCACCATGTTAGCTTAAAAGACTACTATTCTAATTTTGCCCAGCACATTTTTTTCTACCTATGCTGATCTGTTCCAAGACAAACTGGGCATGCTTCCACTTGTGTACTCCATGATGTTAGACCCAGAGGTCAGTCCAGTTATCAGGCCAGCATGTAAAGTTCCAATAGCCATGCAGAACAGAGTTAAAGCTAAGTTTGATAAAATGGTGTGACAAGGTGTGATTTGTCCAGTTGAAACTCCTACTGAATAGGTGTCTTCCATGGTGGTAGCTCATAAGAAAAGCTCAGATAACATCAGAATATGTATTGATCCATGAGATTTGAACAACGTGGTGAAAAGACCTCATCATCCAATGCACACAATAGAAGAAGTCACAGCCCTGATGCCAAATACCACTATTTTTTCTGTCTTAGAGCAAAGACTTCATTTTAACAAATTCAGCTTGACAAGAAGACATCATTGCTCACTACTTTCAGTACTCCATTTAACAGATACAGCTTTTTGAGAATGCCATTTGGGATAATTCTGCAAATGAAGTCTTTCAACGTGCAATGGAGCAAATTTTTTCTGGGTATCCATGTGCTATCATAGTAGACAACATACTAGTAGGAGGTTGTGATGAAGCTGAAGATGACAGAAACCTCAGAACAGTTCTAGAAAGGGCACATCAAGTGAATCTTAAGCTTGAGCCACACAAATGCAAATTTAGGCTACAAGAAATTACTTATGTTGGTCATTTATTCACAAGTACAGGCCTACGGCCAGACCCTTCAAAGCTAACAGCCATTCTCAAGATACCCGATCCAGACAATGTTCAAGCTCTACAATGTTTTCTTGGCATGGTCAGCCACCTAGTCAAGTTCATTCCAGACTTGAGACAACTTTCAGCACCACTCAGAGAGCTGACATGCAAAGATGTATCCTGGTCTTGGTTAGAGCAACACCAAAGAGCATTTGATGTCCTGAAACAGAATTGCAAGCCCACCAACTCTCAGATAAGATGATGTTCACAAACCAGTTACACTTTCCTGTGATGGTTCGAAATCTGGTCTTGGTGCAGTTATTTTACAAGTGGATCCATCTGTTGCCTACACATCAATAACTCTTAACTAAACTGAGATGCAGTATGCCCAGAATGAGAAAGAGCTTTTGGCAATTGTGTTTTCATGTTTGAAATTCCATGATTATGTTTATGGTAGACCTATCCAGATTGAAACAGACCACCAACCATTAGTCAGTATCCTGAGAAAGCCAATACATTCAGCTCCAGCCAGACTGCAATGTATAATGCGGAGATTGCAAAAGTATAATTTCAAAGGCAAACTTCTTTATCTTGCTGATACATTGTCCAAGATCATTTAGAAATACCACAGAACAGCACGAGAATGAGAACTTGATTTTGAAGTCATGGAAGTGCAAAATATTTCCTCCACATGTCCTGATGAGCTAAGAGATCATTCAGCCACAGATCTAGTTTTACAGCTGCTCAACCACTTTATCAAACAAGGATGGCCATCAAAGCAATCTAGTTTACCTCAAGAAGTGCAATCTTATTTTCCATACAGAAATGAGATTTTGGCCAACAAAGGTATCATTATGAAAGGTCTGAAAGTAATTGCTCCAAAGTCCTTGCAACAAGGGTACACTACTATCTTGCATCATCATCACCCAGGAACCAAATCTACCAAAAGAAGGGTGAGAGGACTAGTATTTTGGCCTTCTATGTCACCGGACATCAAGAGAGCACTTTTATCTTGTTCAGTGTGTAATAGTACTAAGCCTCATCAACAGAAGGAACCACTTCAGCTAAACCAGATTCTGGAACTACCTTGGTTGACAGCAGCTACCGATGTCTTCGAGTGGAATGGTCAACATTATTTGGTGTTAGAGACTCTTACTCCAATTGGTTCAAAACCGACCTGCTTCCCAACCTAGCATCCAGTACTGTTATTACTAAGATGAAGGGTCATTTTACTGTTCATAGGAGTCCACACAAAGTTATTTCTGACAATAGCATGTAGTTTACAAACAAACAGTTCAAAAGATTTGCTGAAGAATGAGACTTTACTCATGTCATAAGTAGTCCAACGTACCCGCAGTCAAATGGTTTGGCAGGATGCACAGTGCAAAGTGCTAAGCAATTACCTGAGAAGTCAAAATGAGATAATAGTGATGTTTTCCTGAATCTCTTGAATAAAAAATGTTCCTCATAATAAACATCTTGGGTCACCTGCTCAGAGACTTCTGTCGAGACAAACCAGAGCTTCATTACCAATCAGTAGTCAATTGTTGGTCCCATTTGTCAAGAAGAACAGGTTAGTGAAAGCCAATCTGTTGAAGAATCACCTATCCCAGAAGTCCTACTATGATAACTCCAGTAAACTGCTCAGTCCATTACGAGAGGGAGAAGTGGTAGGGATGCAAATGTCCAAAGGTTATGATCGCATTGGTGTCATGAAGAGTATTGGTCCAGAGCCGAGATCGTACATTGTAGAATCAGAAGGAGCAATCTTTAAGCAGAATCAGAAACATTTGAGACTGGTGTCCAAGCCTATACCACAGCAGATAGCCTGTGAGAAAGACTGTTTATCATAGAGTGAGTTGTCTGGTGTTCCAGTTTCAAAGGAAGTTCCAGAGGACATTCCTGTTCCTATGACGAATCCAGAAATTCCTGATACAAGTTGTGCACCGCAGATTTTTCCTGTTGCTAAATTTGGTCCTAACTGTTATGTAAAGAGATATGGTCAAATCTCTAAACCTTGCAGCAGATATGAAGCAACTTGGACATGAACATTGTGTTTTCTTTCCAATGTATATAGCAATGCATGCCTAACTCTGATATTGTTTTGCATAAAAGGCAATCTGTTTAAGAGGGAGGATCTAGATCAATATGTGTATATATACCTTTAAGAAGCTATCTAAGGGCTTGCACAAGTGTATAAATACTGAGCACATGCAAGCCTGACTGCCATTTTGTAGTTAGCTGTTGAGATGTAAGCATGTATGTCTATAAGGTCTGTCTATTAACTAGTTCATTCGTATTTAAAGATGCTGATGTGTTTCTATGTATTAAAGCAACTAAACGAAATCCCAAGCCTTCTTGTTTTATGTGTTAGAGATGAATGAGCAACAGGGAGGAAGAGATTTCCAAACCTTGAAAAATCCTTGGTAGATAATGAACAGAACCCAAGAGTCTGTTGTGATCCTTATCCAGTTTGGAAGGGACAGGGAAAGACAAAGGAACAAGGGAGCCTGGTTGAGGTAAAAGGAAAGCAAATTGCCAATAGAATCTGGCTTGCCCTGAAAAGGAAGTTTCTGGGAAATAGGGGTCTGTGTAGATTTAGCAGGTAATACACCTCTAGAACCCTTTTTACCCCTGAGTGAAGGGTGATCCTGCCTGAAAACAAATGCAGATTTGGAAAGGTAATTCCTCTGAAACTTTGGAATAGTGAAACAAAAATATGTTTCAACTCCTGCAAGGCTTTGCCCATCTCATTGAGAGTACCAAAAATATTTTTATTACTCAAAGGAGCATCCAATAATTTGGCCTTAATGTCATCAGGCAAAGCCTAAAGATGAAGCCAAGGGTAACACCTCAAAACAGAACCAAATGCAGCAGCCCTGCAAAAAGCATCAGCTACATCATAACTCCATTTAAGGGGGTGGCAGGCAACTTGAAAGGTAGAACTCAACAAGGAAAGGACTGAAGCCATCCCCTCATAATCATGAAGATCAGAAATCACTTGAGAAACTAGAGACAGGAGGGCTAATACATACCTGATTATACGAGTTTGTTAATTAATAGCCCTAAAAGACAGGGTGGGAGCAGTATAGACTTTTTACCCAGCCTCTCCATGGTCCTACTATCCTTATCAGAAGGAAGCAGCTTAGTAGAGAGCAACAACTTGGAGGGTTTGTTAAAGGAGGCAGACACCACAGAAAGATCAGAAGATATACATGTATACAGAAATTTACAGTAATCAGGCACTTTATAAAATCTGTCAGTTTTCTTAGGAGCTTGAATCTGAGAATCAGGGGGCTATAGAAGCTGCTGAAAAGGTATCCAGGAGGGCAGCTAAAACTGGAGGAACAGCAGAAGGCTTTGGAGTCCCCATTTGGAGGAGTTCATAATACCTCTTCTGGATATCAGGAACCTGAGAACAATCCCACTTAAATAATTCCATCATAAGGGAAATAGTGTCTCCAAAGAAGACTTCCTCTAAAGGGGAATTTAGACTAATAGAATCCTCTTCCTCTGAAGCATAGTCCAAGGGGGAAGGGATCTGGGAAGAGTATGCTAATGACTGTTCCCCAGAATCCTGATCCTCATTGGAGGAATCCTGCTCCCTAGGTATTTTAAGAGAAGTGGAAGACCAGGGAGGGGCAGGCACAGAGACCCTTTGAGGAGGCTATAAAGTCATTAAAACATGAAACAATCCCTGAGTAAAATCCTGCCATTCTTGCTGGGGATCCTTAACTACAGGGTAAATATGCTTGTTTCTTTTGCTTCTTTTTTGTGGGATGTCCACATGAAAAACTTTGGGAGGGATCTCTTCCCTCACTAAGATCTACAGAATCCCCCTTAGTCCCTGGAATATAATTAGCTGAGGATCCCCCTCAATGCCTGGAGCAGATGTTTGCAAAGCCACTGAGAACGTGAGTGAAGTCAGATCCATGCCAAACTCCAATAGAATCCCAGCAGAGGAATCCAAAGCAATGCCTGGATGATCCTCTGGGCTATCACTAGCCTTGAGAGTGATATCCAGGGGAGGCTGGACAGCAGTCATATCAGACCTGAGTATTTTGGCTTTTTACTTGGCCAATGGCTGACCCTTAGCCAACAGCTTAAGACGTTGGTTTTAGAGGTAAATAGATAAGGAGGAAAAGCAACTACATAGGGTCTTGGGACAAACATTTGGCGGATAGAACACCATATAGTTATGGGAAGCACCCAGATAGAAGAGACACTGGTAGCGATAATCTTTATGGGGAATCTGCATCCCACACTGACATTTTCCTTTTCTGGATGACATGGAATCAACAATACTAAAAATAAAAAAGAAAGATAAAAAGAACCCCAATGGAGCACTTATCTGAAGAATGGCTCTTTAACCAGTACAGAAGAGTGGTGTACTGACTGACATTCAATGTTGGCATTCAGACTGGAGGCAAATACGTTTTGAAGTGTGTGCATCCGTATGTCATCTTTATGCTCTACACCTTGCATAGAGAGCATACATGTGACATATATGGTACATGTAAATACTAAAGGCTTTGGTATACTGGCTGGACATGGGCTATCCTTGGCAGGAGATACCTTGCATAAGGAATACTGCAACAGTGATATGGAAGGACATCACACAGAGGTAAGAAAAAAAGTGAAGACTGGAAAAAGATGTTTATTTCTTTTTTGTAGGAAAAGTGACCTTTTTTTATATTTATTTTAGAAGAAGAAAGGCAGGGGGTGGAAGCATGGGAAAATTGCAGGTAGATAAGATGGTATAGGAATGGCAAAAGGAGAAGGCACACAGACATGTAACTAGGCAAAGACTAACAGGGAGGTACTGGTACAAATGTTAGTTCCACTAGTTCCACAGTGAAGAGGTGCACACACACACATAGTGAAGAACTGGTGAATGTGTATGTACACACACTCCTGCACACACATGCATGCACATACCACACACACACACACATGCGCGCACACGCACACACAAACACACACACACCACGAATGTGCACACATGCACATGCTAAACAACTGGCGAACATGAGCGTACACACACACATGCATGCACATACTACACACGCGTGCGCACACACACTCACACACATGCACGCACAGACACACACACTCACAGGTGAACAACTGGAGATGGGGAAGAGAAGGCAGCAAATTGGGGATGGTGAGTGACACATAGGGAAGAAGAACAGCATGATGGGAGATAATGGGGGATAGAGTGGGATTAGGACAGCCTGCCAAGCCATGACAGATAGGAAGCCCCTAGAAATAAGTCACCTCCATGGTTGACTTCATGAGTGGATCCACAATTAGTCATCCAAAGGTTGAGACCAGTGGGGGTGGCTATATGACTGATGTTTACATGAGGACTCACTCCATTGTGCAAAATGGGATGGACCTCAGTCCTGAAAAGCTGCTGCACTTCTTTCTAAGGTGCTACTCCCTGATGATGAGTCTTAGCCAGTGACCAGAAAAGCAGTATTAAAGGCCTCCAACACTCCATCCAAGTCACCTTCCACAGGATGACCTTCATTACCTGGAATAGAGGCTAGCCTGGGGACTGCTGGGGCGCCAGCAATTGATTAAGTGGCTCATGCATGGTGTGGTGATTGTTGCCTCATTACTGCCTGCTCCATGGCTGATCTTGCAATAATCATGGAGACAAATAGAGATAAACAAATCAACAAAGCAGCAAAAGTGCAAGAGATTATGACACACAGAGAGCAGAGCAGAAACAGCATTGGTGAGTATAATTTGGCACACTTTATTAACACAGATACAAGAAGGAGAAAACATAGTCAGCAGAATAGTGTTTCCTCAGTGTAATAGTACACAGTTTCAGTACAGCCGTTATATATATGAAATTTCAAATATGACTGGGGCAGTGAAGGACATTAACATAGTTACAAATGTATTACAAAATGGCACTCTTTCAAAGGCAAAGAAAAGGTGACATTACCTTCCACATATTTAGTCCCACAGCAGTACAGACAGGAGGTGTATTGATCTACATTAGCAACAAATACAACTCCAAGGTGGTTAAACAGGCTGATGCCCTGGATTTCATCCACATCCAAGTCTCCATAGACAAGGTTTCTTACCATGTCATGGCCAGCTACAGGTTGCCCTCTATGACCCACAAAGCTCACAATGTTTACCTAAACATATTAGAGGAGCTTATCATCCAATCAAATACTCTGTTCCATGGGAGACTTTACCCATCTATAGACCGGGAAACATGCACCTCCTCTAAGTCACAGGCAAAACATTTCTTCCACTTTATCAACACAAATACCCTGGAGCATATAGTGCACACTCCAACCACAGGATCAAAAATATTATACCTAGTACTCACCAATATGGGAGAGGATTAAAACCCCCTTCCATGTGACCTCCTCACTGGTGAGGTCGGAACACAAAGCTGTCTCCCTTGAAATACAAATCAGCCTAAAAAACCCAACTAAACCTGCAAGAGTTAGGAACTATTCCAGAGCAAACTACATGCTATTAAGTGACAGATTGTCAAACTTCATGGTTCCCTCAAACCCTGAAAACACAGCTACATATGAAAACTTATTTAAAGAAACCCTGTAGAAACATAAATGGCTCCATTGATGCTGCTGTACCTACCAGAAGTAAGCAGAAATCTAACACAAAAAACAAACCCCACTGATGGAATCCTTACATTATCAGGGTATATAAAAAAAAAGTCATGGCCAAAATCAGAAAGATAAACTCTCACAGAGACAAGAGCTCTTTGATTCAACTAAACAAAAAACTAGGAGGTCTAATAAAGTCCAACAAGACCAGTTACAAGGTCAGGATAGCCTCCCAGGCTAAGGACGATCGCAAGTCCTCTTCAGCTATGTTAGGAACCTTAAAGATAGCACCTAGCAGTGTGCAGAACTACTGGTAAATGGTACAGCCTTCACTGACCAGGATGACATAATGAATCTACTGGCTGATAAATTTAACTCTGACTTCACCCCCCACTCACCCCACCTCCAGTGAAATCTCTTCTAGCATATCACCCCTGAACTAACACCGGGGAGCAGGTCCTGGTGGCACTCACTTAAGCCAAATACACTGCTTCAGTGGGCCCTGACAGTATCCCTGACTACCTCTTAAATAGCCTAAAATATGACCTAGCAGGAGCTCTTGAGGCAGTATTCAACTACAGTCTTAAAAAGAAGACTGTGACAGTCATCCCTCTTCATAAGAGTTGATCATCAACTCATCATGGGAAATACAGACCCATCAGTCTGACAAGTCCAATGCAAAACTGTCAAACAAATTTTAATGGAAATGATCAACAAGGACACTGTCAACCTACAGACACTGGAATCATCCAAGTATGGCTTTGTTAAGGGAAGATCTTGTGCACTCAAACTGGAACATGTCTTTGAGAGGGTCACTAAGGCTATGGATGAGGGAAAATGATGCATACTGACTGTCTTGATCTGGCCAAGGCATTCAATACAATACACCAGTCAGGTATTGTTGGTAAACTCTCAGAACAAGACATAAATCCATGCATAACTCTAGGGATTGTAGGCTGGTTCACATACAGAATACAAAAGAAGGCAGTATCAGTGAAACCAACTCCATCAGGAGACTTTTCACCAGTGAAGTACACCAGGACTCTGTGTTGGGCCTGCACCTGTTTGGCATCTATCAAAGGCCTCTGGCTCACCAAGTGCACAGATGATTATAAATTGGAAGCTATCACAAATTCCACCATGACACCAACATTCTACCACAAAGTCTAACATAAAATAAATGACTGGTGCCAAAGCCACTGAATAAACTCAACATGAAGAAATGCATTATATTGGACTTTAGGAAATTGTCCACCAAAGCAAATTACTCCATCAATAAAACACATCCAAAGAACTGACCCAATAGTTAGGTACCTGGGAACATATGTAGATAGTAATCTGGCTTTTGACCAACACATAGTTGAGATAGTAAGAAAATCGTAGGATCATAGTTATATACTAGGCTAATGACCACCAAGTCCTTTACAAGCCTATACGTACAATCCAACCCAATTGTGTCTTATGTATTATGGGAATTTATTAGATGGAGGTATGTTAGGAAATTTCTAGAGGTTATGTGGGGGGTTTATTAGTTTGGGCATTGCTGTCTGCCTTGTCTATCAGAGACATGGGGGCAAGACTCAGGGTGAATTTTCAATTTCCCATCCATTGGTCAAGGTAACAATTAAATAGGGTTAGGAATGAAATCTGCTTCACGTGGCTGGGGAGCCTCTGAGACACATATCTGTCTCATCAACATGTCTTATTTATTTCTTAAGCAAAATTTCAGTCCTTGGACCTATGGGGTTCTGATGCTCATTTTGCAGATGTGCAAAAGGTCCATTATAGATGGATCTGAGGATGACTGCATGCCAGGCATAGATCACCTCACAGTAACCTGTAGGAGACAGAGTAGAGATGGGGCTTTAAGGTGATCCATATAGGGCAATGTGTTTAGACCCTGAATTCTCCTGGTAAGGAACCTTTGTGGTCATTCCAGCTGTTGCATATGTGTGGTCAGGTACATGCCGAAGGGGCATTATACTCAATGATGGGTCTGATAAAGGTCAAATAAAGTGGTGGCTATGATCTCCTGGGTCCTGGATGCCATTCCCTTACTTATATTAGGTAACATAGAATGCTTTTCTTATTACCTTGGCCACATGTTGGTCAATAGCCATTTTACTGTCTACATATGTTCCTAAATCCCTGACTACGGGGTCAACATATTTTCTTGATGGAGTAATTAGCCTGGGTGGCATTTTTCCTGAAAGGCACTATAATGCATTTCTTGATATTGAGCTTTAGTCCATGACTTTGGCATCAGTCATTTGTCTGTGTTAGACCATCTTGTAAGATGCTTGTGTTATGGGGGGGAGTCTATGACAGCTCCCAATTCGCAGTACTCTGTGAACTTGGTCAGCCAAAAGCCCTTGACATTAGCCTTAATTTCCAAGAAGTAGATGCCAAATAGCAGTGGTCTCAGCACAAAGCCCTGAAGTACCCCACTGGTGACTAGTCTGTTAGCAAAGGCAGTATCACCAATCCTGACTTCCTTGGCCGTGTCTGTATGTCAGCTGGCAATCCAGTGAGATATGCTCCTGTTCCCATCCTACCTAATACTTCTAATATCACTTCCTACTCTCCTAAAACTAAATATGCCATTAATGCCTCCTATAATTCCACAGCTCTATTGAACTATCTGACCAACTACTTAACAGTTACCCTATGCTGCTACTTTTGTGTAAAAAAAAAAAAGTGTTTTTTTATTGCTGTTTTACAAACTATACTGATGTATTTTATCATTATTAATCTTTTTTTATTATATTGTATTCCTATGAGATAATCTGTAATGTAAATGTGCAATGTAACTATGTACTTGTATTTTTCTGGAGCTTTTCTCCCCAGGACTCCATTGAAAATGGGCTCCTTGTGGCCCAACTGGACTATCCTGGCAAACAAACTGCAAATAAATAAATAAATGTACGGGTTTATGCTAAGTTTGGTGAGTTTGTCAGCTATACCTGAGTGTGGTATTGTATCGAATGCCTTAACAGGTAGATGGTATGGACTGTCTTCCCCTCTTCTATTGCCTTGGTCACCTTCTCAAAGAAGTCCACCAGTTTAATAGGCATGATCTTCCCTTGACAAAGCCAAACTGGTTTAGGTCCAGTGTGTGAAGGTTGCCTATATCTTTATTGAGCAGTTCCATGATAATTACTTCCATGACTTTGCATATTCGACTAGTCAGACTAATAGGCCTGTAGTTTCTAGGGTTGGTTGATTGTCTACCCTTGTGAAGTGGGATAACTGCTGCAGACCTCCATTCTCATGGTACAAAGCCTGTTTTGAGGCTATAGTTGAAAAATGACTCAAATGGTCCTGATAGGTTATGTTTCCACCTATTTAGGAGGCATCTCAGGGTATTGTCTGAGCCTACTGAGGATGTGATTTAGCTTCGTGATTGCCACTAGGACCTGCTTCCTGTTAATGTTTAGGGGGTTGTGCTAGTAAGTATTTCATGGAGGGAGGTGAATGGGCAATGAAGTTTGAGCTGAGTTTGTCAGCTAGAAAATTTACTGTGTAACTCTACTCAGTAAAGGTGGTAATACTGGCCACCAGTTCAGCACACTGATGGTTGCTGCCTTTGAAGTTTCAGACATAGCTTTAAAAGGCCTTGTGGTTGTCTTTAGCCTGTGAGGCTATCCTGACCTTGTAATTGGCCTTGTTGAACTTAATTAGTCCTCTTAGTCTCCTGTTTAGTTTAAAGAGAGCTCCTATCATGGCAGCTGCTATTCCTGATTTTAGCCATGACTACTTTCCTTTTGTTACATACCCTATTAAAGTTAGGATTCCAGCAATGGGTTTGTTTTTAGAGTTTATATTGGTCTTGCTTCTAGCAGGTACATCCCCCTCTATACTGTAATTTATATGGTTGTACATTGTCTCTGTGAACAATTTCACTTAGGTTGTTGTGAATTTTGGGTTGGAAAGTGCATTGAAATTTGATAAACTATCACTTAATAGGGTGCAGTTTGCTTAGGACTAGTTTCTAACTGTTATGTTACAGAGTTTGCTGGGTTACCAAGTTGATTTTTATTTTGAAGGAGACAGCTTTGTGGTCTGACCTCACTTATGAGCATGTGAAACTGGGAGAGGTGCAGCACTCTCTGATATTTGTAAGTACTGTCTCCAGTATGTTTCACTTTCTGGTGGGTGTGCACACTATCTGATCAAGGGTATTTGTATTAATAAAGTCCAGAAATTGTTGTGTCTGTGAGTATGAGACAGTGTATGTTTCCCAGTCTATAGACAGGTAGTTAAATTCTCCCATAAGGAGGGTATTTGGTTTTAATAGTGAGAGTCTCCAGTAGGTTTAGTTACTAGCAATAGGATTCTAGGTACATAGAGGGTGACCTAGAGCTTGCTGGGATGTGGTATGGGACTATGTCTATGGTGATTTGCACATGGATAAATTCCAGGGCATCATCCTGTTTAATGTAGATGTATGTTTATTGATAATACAGATTGAGACTCCTCCATCTTTTGTCTCTGTTTGTGCAGCTGATGGTCTAAATGTGTTTAAGGCACTGAAGCATTGCACTACAGGAGTACTTTCTGAGGACTGAAACCATGTCTCAGTAACAGCACAGATGTCCAGAGTGAGGAGAGCTTGTAGGGTGTGGAGTTTCTTGTTTAGGTTCTTAGCATTGAGCAGTAACACCTCTAGGTTTCTTTGTGTTTTCTTTGCTATGCCGGTAGGTTTACCAATTTGGCATTGGCTAAAAAAGGCTCTAAGGGGGTGGATAATGTTTTAGCCAATATTGGGAAGCTTAGGGAGAGATAAGTGCAGATCATCTTTTGCTAAGTAGCATGGTCTGTTATCACTATCTTCCCATGCTGACAAATATTAAAATCCCCTGGAAAGGCACCAGAAGCTAAGTCTATTATTGAAGTCAGTCATATTTTGTTGATGAAGGTATAATGCTGCTGAATGCAAGTCACATACATGCCTGAGATACATATTCAGAGAGATCAACAATGTACCTCTTCATATTGTCCAGGGAAGTATGTCTCAGGTCATTAACTAACAACCACATGGAATATGATAGAATCATACTGGTATCTGTGGTATAGTGGCTTGAGTGCATGCTCAACTTGGTGGATTCTGGCTCCAGATATGCAACTAATGATTTTTAACTATTTTCTTCTCCTCATTCATTATGGTTAGCAGGGCATCTGTGTGTCATATAATGGAGTATCCTATGACAAGTGTCCTGGGTAATGCCATGTGCTATGATCTTGGGGCTCCAATGGGTGTGGGAGTATGTGTGGTGCTTGATGTTGTTTTTGGTGAGTGCTTTTGAGATTGCTGTGAATAGGCATTACCACTTACAGATGTAGGAGGTCTTTGAGGTTTGGGAAGATTGCTTTTTAGTGCCTCAGCATAGGTTGGTTTACGTGTGAGGTGAACACTATATGTGGTGGATATAATGTGTGTGCTCTTGACAACCTTAATTGGTTGTTTGTGAGATTTTTTCCTCCAATGAAATTTTGTATGTGTATTTTTTGCATGCTGTCTTTGTTTTTTTAAGGATTAAATGGTTGTCTGTGAACATGAGACAGTTGCTACATTGCCTCAGGATGCCCATATCTACCATGCTGGCTATGAAGAGATTTGGAAATCACATGTATATGTGGTTTGTGATTTGTGGGTGGCTGTGGCATAATGGTTAAGGTTTTCATCTTATAGAGACAAGATACAGATTTGATTCTGACCTCAGGTTACTGACTAGGCTTAAAAAGACCCTTCAAGCCAGTTAGCCTAGCATTCACCTATGAACCTATGTTGTCCAGACCTGTATTTGGGTAGACCATTGTAGGTCGTGGACTGGGTTATACAGAGGTCTCCTTGGTGGTTTCTGGGTTTTGCCACTAAACTGTGTTAAGATTGTGCTAAGATTTGATAGTAGCGCTATTTAATGTACAAACTAGCTGCTCTAAGCTTGCCTCTGCACAATGGTTTTTTTTAGCCACTGTAAGTTACAGGTTTCAGTTTTAAGGGAAGTTTTATACATAAAATTTACTTTCTGGGCATTTTTGTCTGTGCAGGGTACTGCTAACCTATTGGCGAAATAACACCAAGAAAGATTGCTTACTAGTGTAATGCTATAGCAAAGGATAAACTACCTTGATAAATCAATTCCAAGTATTAAGGACTTTCAGAAAGATTTAAAGGCAAAATCAACAAATAATGCAAAAATAAAGCAGTAACACTATAAACAGTTAACTGAAGTGCAAAAAAATAAAATAATTCTCTTATCTGCCAAGGAAGGAGCAGGATTAACTCAGTACCCCTCTCAGAGTGTGCCTAGGGTGCCAAGCAGTTGAGAGCTCTGGGAAAATGAGCAGGAGATAATTTGTTGTAAGAGAGGTTTACTCAAGTGCAATAGTGGTTCACTGGGTGGGCACTTAGTATTAAGTGCTTCAACAAGTCACACAACAGACAGTAGTAATGAAAGAAAGGAGGGAGGGACTTTGGAAGTCAGTTACCATAAAGGGTAGGAGCCCGAAACACAGCATTTAAAAACACAATAGCAGAAGGTTGAGAGTGTTGGGGAAAAAATTCAAACTGGAGCTCAAATCCTGTGGTTAGAATTTCAGAAGCCTTTAGCTTAATGCCTCAGTCGGGGTGAGGCAGACTCAAAGAGCAGGGTAAAAAGTAGCGAGGTAAACAGAAAGGCAAAATAATGCAACTTTTAAACAGGTATATGCAGCTATAAAAAAGGCTGAAGCACAAATCCAGGAACAGAATTCATAGCAATGCCACTACTGACATCTTACTACAGACTAAGGTCCCAGACCATGCAGAAATTTACCAGTAACGCTATAATAATGATTAAATGAGGCTCAAATCTGGCAGGAGATCACAGTCCTGCCACAACTGTGTAAGAAGCTACAAGACTGTCCAGACTGGATTCATAATACAAAAAAAATCTGCATTTTACATGAAATTCTACTTATGGAAATGGAAGTATGGTATACTGTATAAACAATGCTAAAATCTTGCAGTTATACACAAACGTCACACAACTACAAATGAAGCTACAGGAATAATGTCCAAAAGCAAACTAAAAAATGCTAACAGATTAATGGACAAAAAGTAGACAAGTACAAAAAGTATCACCACACTGGTCACTATAAGTGCAACTTAAAATGTTAAGCAGAATTTAAATAAAAAGCTTTTTTCTTCCCTTATGATGGAAAGCTTATATCTCTCACTTACAGGATCATAGGAGATTACAAGGCTATTAACCAGAAGGTCATTTTAAGCTTAGTTGTTTCATCCCAATGTAATATCACAGAAATGCTAGTCAATACCCAATATTGCATTTATTGATGACTGCCCATATCCAGAAGGGTTGTGAGCTCTATCCCAGGTAAGAATTTACAATGCCCCATACATTCTCAGGGTCTTAAACAAAATACCTTTGGTAGATGTAGCTCTGTGCTAAATGTAGCACAGGGCATCATTCTATGTCACCCAACTCATAAGCAAGGGAATGGCATCCAGGTCCAAGGAAGCAATAGTACCACTCTACTCAACCCTTTTCAGACCCATCATTGAGTACAATGCCCCTTTTGGTATGCACCTAATCAGGCAGAACAAATGGAATGCCCTCAAAGGTTCCTTTCCAGCAGAATCCAGGTTATGAATTCCCTGTCCTACAGAGATCACCTTAAGACCCTATCTCTGTACTCAGTCTCCTACAGGTTACTGAGAGGCAGTCTATGCCTAGCATATAAGGCATCCTCAGATCCAGCTGTGATGGATTTCTTGCACATCCACAAAGCAAACAGCACCAGAAACACTAGATCCAAGGGCCTAAACTTAGCCTGTGACATAAATGGAACATGCTGAAGAGACCGATAAGTGTTTCAAAGGATCTCAACACTATGGAATAAGCTCCCCAGCTACATGGAGCAGATTTTATCCCTGACCCTATTCAAAAGAAACCTTGATCACTGGATAGGAAATTGCAAATTCACCCCCGGTCTGACCCCCATGTCTCTGATGTACAGAGTTGAACAGTAAGTAAATTAATCTTCAACTAACAGACCCCTCCAAATAACTTTTAGTTACCTCTTTACTAACATACCCCACCATATAAACATCCAATGAACTCGGACACAAAACTGGGTTGCACTACTAGTCTTGTAAAGACCCTGGTGTTCATTATCCTAGAATAAACATATGAACCTATGTACCTGTGGGCTTATAAGAACTATGCAATGGCAATTCCAATCCCAAGAGGCAATAAACAATAAAATACTGTAAGAGTTCAAAGGAAGAAAAATGCCTAATACAGTGGTACATAGAGCAATATGTCATACATCTTGCAATTCCAGGCATAAATGGCACTTTTAAGGACATTAGCACAGTTACAAATGCACTAAAAAAGGCAGCAGTCTTAAAAGTACTAAAGAAGGATGCAATAGTGAGTTTTTAAAATGCAGTGAAAAACTGGTAATTGTTGTGGTAAGCTGATTAAGCACTGGTACAGTTCTTGGAGCAATACAGTCCACTTACCCTATCACCTGGAAAGTTTGGCCTGCCTCCTCTAGCAAATATGTTTATATTCTATAATATCCTCCTCTGTTGCAAAAGCGAAAAGACATGAATGAGCACAATCAGAAATATGAAAATAGCTTATACCTACAATATATTGTTGAAATTAGTATCACTCAGCAAAAAACAATACTTTCTGTAATATAGAGGCTGATTCTCCCTAACCTTTTCTTTCCAATGGTAAAGAAAGTCTGGGTGGCATCTATTCAAACTACCCTATTTGTATCAACACTGCTAGTGAGTGGTATGCATCAGCCTTATATAGTGGACCTTTATAGCTCTCCCCCAGAAGGAATTTGTTGTGCCACATATGCTCTAAGTGCAGAAAAATGTTCATTGCTGTATTGCATTATACAAGAGACCTGCCACACTCAGATTTTGTAGTGGCCATGTCCATTCAACTGGTCAAGTCCATGAGTGAAAAGGATAGCCATGGTGCAATGCCACACATTGCAGTTTCTACATGACATGTATTGACATGCAACACATGATGCTCATTTATAGCAGCACAATGTGCATGGTCAGTCTCATTGGGCAGGACTATAGCTCTACAAGTGTGCATACACTGTGTGTGACATACATGCTCAAGAGTGAGCATGACAGGCAGTTGGGTAGCACAATGACTGTGACCATTGGTGTGCTGCAAGTGTGTTGTGGGGCAGTCAAGCTACAAAACTGTGCTTGCCTTAAGTTGTCACAGTGTCCATGCAGAAGGCAGACCAGACTTTACAGAGTGAAATACTTCCTACAAAGCCACAGGGAACAGGCAGAACATCTAGCCATGTCCATTGTACAAGACAAGCACAACTGATTATCCTTGGAGAGCAACTACACAAGCCAGGGGAAGCAGGCATGACAGCTTACTTTCCTTTTGCGAGTGGGGATCCAGGAAAAAAACAGGGAGACTTTAGTGCATACTCACAGGGAAGTGGATACTGAGCCTGTAGCTTAATGCACAAACACTGGACTGTAGGCCCTGGCATAAGGGGCAGTGATTGCGAATAACATACCCACACACACTGTGTCACTGCAATCATGCCATAGCATTGCACAAAGCAGTATCTGACACAGGGTGGTGGAGGCTAGTGAAGTGGCAGTTGGCAGGACTCATCACTGGTTAATGAGGTTCAACATAAGCAGTCTGGTATGCACACATTGATCCATGTGTGTTCTTGCATGTGTACAGGAGCTGCCTTGTCACCAAAGTAAGGGCAGTGCATGAAGAAGTTCAAACCATGGATGATCAAGGTTCTGTTTCAGGTTTTATGAAGCCATGGTAGGAGAGTCCTGGAGAAAGATAAGGCAGACAAGGCCTTCAGGGACCAGGTGTGGCAGGAAATGGAACAGCAAATAAATGCTGTGGGTTGGGACACCCAGATAGTGTTGCAGGTTTCTCACAGGATCACCAACATAATCTTACTTGTAAACAATAGGGCAGAAGACATAGTTGCAGAAAGGTCAGCCACTGGAGCCAGTTCCACAAAACATTGTCCACTAACAGAAATTGAGACATTTCTTATAACCCTCTGTGGAAATACTTACAGAACACTAATTTTGGATGGTATACTGGATGTGAGAGCTGGGTTATTCAGTAATGTCCATGTTTGTGCTGGGGATGGTCCAAGAGAATAATGACAAATGTCAATCATGTAGGACTATTGGTAGTACATCAGCCTGGTGTGCCCATGACCATGGGCATAACTGTCATCCAGGAACATCAGAACTGCAATTACAAACACCTGTAGCACAGGTTATGACTACCCATGTCTCTGTGGGGATGCCCCAGGTAAGTTGTGTGGTATGACATTGCAATTCATCAATATCTGGAATGTCTGCATAATGTACTCACACCGAATATAAGGTATTTCTGTCATCCAGGGACATTGGTCCTGAAGCGGACACATACTGTTCAGACAAATATACATGCACTCACAGATTATGAGCACATGCATATTTGTCTGTGTAGGTATGCATGTGCTCATAGACTATGTATATTCTTAGCATGCAGCTGTTTGTCTGATGCACTGTGGTGGTTGGCAGTCACCCATTTACTGGCTAACACAAAGTTATCAACATACTTTCACAGATTATTTTGGGTAAGGATCCAGCAGTACAGGTTTGCATATGCCTGCAGTCAGCACATCTGTTGAAGCTGAAGATGATGGCATTATGCACATTGTACAGTGTGAGGGCTTACTGGCACATTAGTATTGTTAATAGTGGAGGAAATATTCACCTCATCTACAAATGAAGGGACCATTAATGCCCAGAATGGCCTCTGTCTTTGATGAAGGATGACCTGTACATGTGAATCCCACATATGGTACATAAGTAGCAAATGCATAGCCGACATTCACTTGATGCACGACCTCTGAGGTGTACACACATGGCATTGGGAAAAGACACATTTGAGTACATCAACACACTGAGACTTGGTATTTCCATGATGTTAGTGTTACCCAAGACATCAACTAGTAAATGTGCAGGGCTGTGATCCAGACACAGATGAATACTAATTGGACCACTTTAGAAGTGCTCAGTATGCTGTACAGTCTGCATAAAGAAGTCCATGGTATCCATGAATACTTACCAACATTATAGGTAATGGCAACCTATTTGGCAGCCACTAAATGAGTACCTGTGGTTGCTTGCTAATGGCAGGAATAGCTGAGGTAGGGAACAGCTGCACACTGAAAGTGTGCATGACCACTTTGCATAGATGGCTGGCAGTCCACTATTGTCTTTATCCTTGGCTGTGGTCACACATTTGGTCATGGATGACACTATTCTGGCTCCACTAGCACATCTGCCATGGCTCTGGACACTCATAGTTGTGGGTGCCACTGCTTTGACTTTACCATCAACTCTACCCTTAGCCATGAATAACCAAGCATGTGTGGATGATGTTTGTCCAGTTCCACTGTCAATATAACCTACCATAGATCCCACTGCAGGTCATGGAGACCCATAGCATCCTACTACCCAGTAGACGTCCTCAAGTGACACACACACACACACCAAGCCAGACAGGTGTAATGTTTGCTACCTACCTGTTATGACCACAAAGTAACATTCCTACATACACAGCCAGCATGTTATAGCCTCCCCTGGAGCAAATGCCCCAGACCTTAAAGTATTCTGCTCTGTAAATTCTTCTCCATCACCTGAGCATGTGAAGCATGACAATCCCTCAACCCCATAGTTGTGTGTAGGCCTACCACAGGCACCACACATAAATCTTCCACATATGCTACCATTGCTGTCATATGCAACTGTGCCTCCCCAGTCTCTGCAAGTCATGACTGTAGCCTGAGTACTTCCTGGCTTATTTGGGTATGGTAATGTCTGATGCACAGCATGGCCAGTTCATGCAATGCACTGCAAAGCCAGGGTGTAAAATGCATGCACCACTCTTGTTCAGTACTTCTCTTCTCATGTTCCGTAGTTATGGACAGGCCACTGTCTCTTTGCCAGTGCCACAATATATTGTGCCACTCTCACCCTTGAATGGAAGCCTGCTGCAGCTATGTCCTCCTCTGACTTTTCAACAGACTCCTCCTCTAATACTGGCACAGGTGTGTCAGCCAGTGCTATGATCCAATCTTACTATAACTGCTTTCATAGCAATATGTTGTGTAGCATAGCAGAAGCCATAGATATATTGCTGTATATCTCAGGAACTTTTCTAGAGGGCCACAGTGGTGCAGTGGTTAGTGTTGTCGCCTCACAGCAAGAGGTTCTCCAGTTCGATTCTCAGCTGGAGCACCTTCAGTGTTGAGTCTGCATGTCCTCCCCACAGTCAAGTGACATTTAAAGACATGCAGGTAGGTGTGTGCATGAATGAGTGTGCCTTGAAGGTTGGTCATTGGGCTGGCACCTCTGTACCATAAAAATCCACTACCAATCATTATCGGACCGGAGTTCTGCTGTGGCATCCCCTAACCGGGAAAAGCTAAAAGACATGTTTATCTCAGGAACTTTTCTATAGTGCTCCACCAGATTTATCCAAGCAGCAAAAGTCAGACTTCAGTAGTCCAAACACACATTCAAAAATGTTTGTGCAGGTGAGGTGTTCTGTGTCATCTCCAGTTCTGAGAGCTGTAGATGGGGGTAATTAGCTATGGCTCCAAAACATGTTCAACATCATCTGTAACACACAACAACAAACACCATTATGTACTGCCTGCTGCCTGTGCTCATGTGACCTGACCTTCATGGGCTGTAGGAATGGCAATGTGTGCACCAACCAACTAGATGACCTTGTGGAATGTTTCCCTATATAAGTAAAAAATAAAAGCCATAAAAAGTATTCTAAGTTGGTTTACACAAATATACAGTAGTCCTGCAAAGCCAGACTAATAACTTTTCAATGTGATGTGTACACCTCAGATTTCTGATAGTGGTAAAAATAAGCCATATTTTGCCAAATGCACAATAGTTTTGCAAAGACAAACTGTTTAAACTTAGCAAACAAAAACAGTAAGTTACTTTCATCCATAGATAGCTGCAACACCACCCTGCAGTGATACAAATGGCATCTCTTAACGTCTTAGCAGACAGATCAGGAAAAATCTAAAAATAATGAGGGACAGAGGCCCAGAATTAGAGACAAAAAGTTGTTAGAATAACAGTTTTGTTGTAATTACATTGTTAAAAATACAAATTCTGAATCTCAATTTTTGTCAATATTTAGTCACTACAATCCTCAATGATTTGCCAGAAACCAAAGATTTTATGAGAAACAAACCAACCTTTGCAAAATCAGGGGCACTCTGAGAAATCAGAGACAGCTGAAAGCTTTGTTTCACTTAAATAGCCAAAAGTATTCTAACTTACTTCATAAAAGTGCTAATTAGTTCTGCACAGTAAGATGGTTAACCAAGCAAACAACCAGATGGGAAACAACTTTTATCCCCAAACAGCCCACAACCCCACCCAGCACAGTTGCAGCTACTTTGTTTTGTAACCCTCATCTGACTGCAAAGAAAAATAGTATCTCTTAACCTCTTAGTGCAAGAATCAGGGACAAACCCAAGAAACATAATTCAGGACAAAGCACAGAATCTGGGATAGACTTTAATATTATCTTCATATACATGTTTCTGGAAAATAGCATAATGCTCTATAGAGAAAGAATATACCATGTCATATGCCACTAAAGACTGCTTGTCAAAAGTAGACTGTCTCTAGTGTACCACCCATCGCTTCAAGCTGACTGAGAATGATAATATGGAGACGTAGCAGTAAGCTGTATTCCCTTACACGAATATCAGGCAAAGTGAAGAAAAGACTTTGCAACATGTGCCTTAACATAGGTAACTCCCAGTGCTATACCTGCTATAGTCCCATCTACACAGTTACAGCTGTCCACAAGCACAATGGGGTTGTCAGCGGAAGCTGTAGTAGTAATTGTCTGCCAGCAGGCAACCTGACCGGGCAAGTAGGGTATGTAAAATATCATAAGTAGAACTGACTTCCTTTTCCTGTGTCTATGAATGTGAACCCATAGCAGAACTATGCAGAAATCAAGCAAGGTTATAGCACACATCATATGCATAACCATTTCCAGCATGGTTGTTTAACAGCGGTCTGTATGCTGAGCAACACTAAGAAAACAAGAGCTGAAACCACGCCTGGTACCTTGGCAAGTTACTGTTATAAACAGGTATATTTGTCCCAGCATATCACAAGGCAGTGGTGGCCTCCCACCTTTAAAAGCTACATTTCAAAATTTCCATAAACCTTCACATCATTTGTGTACAAGCACTGTGCTTCCCCCAAGTGCTTTAATCTTGGTAAAACATTCTACGTTCACAACTAATATTCTTATATGCATTATTACCACAGTGACAACTTCAGTTAATTACTGCAGTGAAAGACGTATAAAGAAAATGTTGCACTTACCTTCTGAAGTTAGAATTTCTGCTTTTCTCACAGTTAGCTTTCACAGGTGTAGATACTTTAGCAGTCAGTGCTCAGTGTTATCCTCCATGAGTAGATAAGACCTCTGAGTAGCTGCTGAGGTTTATATTGCACTGATTCTGCTTTCTGAGCTTGATGATTATGCAAATGAGGGCTCAGTTTGTCAATTGCGCAATCTACCCATTGTAGTTAGAAAGAGAATCTTGCATACAGGTTTACATGACATCATGCACATACCTGAGCACCTCCAAGGCATATTGAGCTTGCAGTGCAGACACGACTACAGAAACTTGTGGACATGACATCTAGATCTTCTTAGCTGATGAGAAGAAAAGATCAGAGTGAAGACATCTGAGATATTCTACAAGTATTCTGCAATTTTTTCCTATCCTACCAGTGTGGACCTACAGTAACTTTGTCTCTATTTTTCCCATAGCACAGGAAGCTATAACAGAGAATTCCCTATGATACCGGAGTAGGTTGCCTTACTTTTCCTGGTGCATTTGTGAGTTCTCCAGTTTTTTTTTTTTTTTATCATGGACGTACAGGTGTAGTTATCCCTTCTTCAGTATTACTTTTCAAATATGTCACCCTTATAGCAATGCAGACATATTAGGTAAGTCAACTATGGAGGAATTTTTTTCAACATTTGTCACTGTTGATAGCCTGCCAGCGTTTAAAGTGAGTTATGCACGTGTAGTACTCAGTTACTATATGTACTTGTTAAGTGCTTGGTGTTTGGCTTTACTAGTAGTGTCAGTGACTCAGCACACTCACCTCTGATTTTTATTTATTTTTACATTTGTTTACCGGGAAAGTCTGACTTGGAACAAAGCCAATTTTCAGCAGTGGCCCAGGGAGAAATGCTCCAGACGTATGTCTTTGAAACGTGGGAGGAAACCGGAGCACCCGGAGGAAACCCGCACAAATGCAGGGAGGACATGCAGACTCTACATAGACAGCACCTCAGCTGAGAATAAAACAGGAGAACCTCTTGCTGTGATGCAACAATGCTACCGCTGCCCCACGGCGCTGTCCAGGTGGTCGATGTCTGATGGTGGAAGATGAGCCAGTCTTATCAAATGTTAAGGATACATAGCTGGCACATATCAGGTTACATAGCCATAGCTACAGTCATCCCATGTGAACCACAGTTATGTTTCCTCATAATGATAATTATATGGTATTTTTACTTAAACTACCTTATTATCATAATTATGCAGTACTGATTTTCATTTTATGTCTGCATTCCCATTTTCTCTATCTTTTGCTTTAAATATTTTTGTCAAATACTTTGTTAGATGAATCAGATGCTAGAATCAAAATTGCTGGGAGAAATATTAAAAACCACAGATATGCAGATGATATACCACCGTAATGGCTGAATGTGAGGAAGAATGAATTTATTTATTTATTTATTGACATTTGATTACCAGGAAAGACAGACTGGATAGAAGTCCATTTTCAGTGGAGAGATGGGGAGAACAGTTCCAAATTATTGCAAAATATTTTTAACAATAGTAATAATCTTCAAAAACAAAACAAAAACATCTACAATTTAAATAATTATAACATATTAAACATAATATAAAAACATTGGTTAAGAATCAATACAAGGTATACATATGACAATCATTTAGTATTTTATAATCCAAGTAAAAGTCAGTACCACAAGAAAGTAAATGTTCTTAAGCAGAAAGCAATAAGTCAACGTAAACATAAAATAAAATAAACCACTGCTCAAGCTCAAAACCAGGCAGTTAGAAAGTATATAATAGGTCTCTCCTGACAAACTCGAAAGATTTCTTCTCTCAAGAATAGGAGAATTCGCTTTAAATAACTTTATTCATTTTATATTATAAATGTATCTACCTATATATATATATATATATATATTTTATCTGTATTTAAATTAAATTACCTTGATATATTATATATTTTAATTATGTTTTTTATCTTAAAGTTTTATATATTCTTGTATTATTGTCTAAGTATAACCCTTTATTTAGTTAATTGTTTGTTTAACATGCCCATCAATTAATTATGGTGATTCTATTTAAGGTGCTCCTTGTTGCTTTGTATATTTTTTATGGTTTGAAAAAGCCACTTGGCGAAAGCGCTTACCGGATATCTGTTAATAAAAGGAATTTGCTCTATCAAATATCTAAGAAAAAATTTTTTTTGAGTTCTTGAATTGGAATGCTATCCTATATGGGGTCTGAAGAGACTTTTGGTATGCTGTAAGAAATTAAGAAATCTTTCGAGTTCCTAAATTGGAATACCTTGCTGTTTGAGGTCTGAAGAGACTTTTGGTTATGCTGTAATTCACTGCTAAATTCGTGGTGGTGAACATGTATTTAAGCTTTGTCTGAAGAGACTTGAATTCCACTGCCTGTTTCATATTTTTTACTTATTACTAGACTTTAAACACTCCTTCCTCTTATTTTCACTGTTACTACTCCTCACCTTATCTTCTTTCTACCATCTTTCCCAGCCCACAATTCTCACCCACTTCCAACCCTTTCATATAACTAACCCTCACAGCTCTCCGTTTTCTCACTCATACTCTCTTATTTCCCCCCATTTATACCCCTCAGAAAACCTCCTCCTTATTCAGCACAAACTTATTTCCTATCATACTTATCCTATCACCATAACTACTAGTAAAGCCCTCCAATTTATAAAAGAACCCAATCTCATCTCCTGCTAACTACTCACCTAAACTATTCCATGCTATATCTGATTAGTTCCCTCATATCTGGAGACATTCATCCTAATCCAGGCCCCACCACCACAACCACCACAAATAAATCCCTATTATTCACTTCCTTAAATTCCCAAAGCATAGTAAACAAAGTCCCAAACCTTCACGCTTGGCTCACACACAATAAACCTGACATCCTGACTATTTCTGAAACCTGGCTAAAACCACACATTAAAGACTCTGAAATAGTTCCTCCAAACTACTCCATCATAAGAAAAGACAGACCTCACAAAAAAGGCGGAGGAATAGCCCTTCTATATTCTTCCTCCCTAGTAGTTACTCCCTACAATAAACCTATTCCACACTTCAACAACACCGAACTACTCCTTACCCTACTACAAATCAATAATTATAAACACATATGCATAGCTTCCCTTTATATCCCCCCAGGCGATAATATTCCCACACTTGAACTTATCCTTTCCTGGCTATCCAGTAACATTAATAATGAAACCATAATCCTAGGAGATGTTAACATTAACTGGGCCTTTATCCAGTCTCCTACAAACCCCATTAACATCAACCTTTATAATTTCTCACAACTAATCACTTCAGTAACCCACCCTGCCAAAACCTCCTCCAATGGGAGTATATTAGATTGGATTCTTGTCTCCCATCCTCACTATTACACCAACAGTGGCACTCTCCCTGACCCACTTGGTGACCACATACCCACCTTTACCCACCGGCTTCCCACTATCCTTCAACGAACCCATAACTATATTACTATCCGTGACCAAAAAAACTTTAACCCAATAACCTTTTCAAACTCATTACAAGCAATAAATTGGAATTGTTTAAAAACTCTACCTCTAAACAATGCGGTCTCACACTTCAACTCAACATTCTTAAATTTACTAGACTCCCAAGCTCCCCTACGGACAAAGAGAATTAAAACTAAATCTGCCCCATGGCTCTCCAAATGTACTCTTGCTACCATGAGACAGAGAGACAAAGTCTGGGCACGCTACCAAAAACGTAAGATAGCACCACTCCATAACGAATATAAAATGCTCCGAAATAAAGTAAAAAAACTCATTACTTTTGATCGTCAAAACTACTTCCATACACTCCAAAACAACAATAAAAACAACCCTCAAAAATTCTGGAAAGGGATCTCTACTCTCCTCCACCCTAGTAAACCAGATACTCCTACCCCTGACCCAAATGCTCCTGAACTTGATTTAGCCACCCAATTTAACTCTTTCTTTATTGACTCTATTTCCAAACTGACCTCCTCATTCTCTAACACCTCCCTGCTATCCAATTCCCCCACCCACCCCCTCTCTCACTACTTCTTCACCCTACTCCACACCCACTAACTCATCTACCCCCCCTCCACACAAACTCTATCCTCATCTTCACCATACCATAACTTCTCCCCTCCTGACTGCAACCTCTTCTCATTAAATCCCATACTTACATCTACTATAAAGAAACTCCTTCAGAAACTGAAACCATGTACCAATGCTCCTGATAATATCCCTTCTTACTTTCTCAGTATAGCAGCTGATACTCTTGCCTACCCCATTAGCATCTTAATAAACCGCTCACTACAAGAAGGTACAGTTCCCCAAATCTGGAAACAAGCCTTTATTATACCTCTACACAAAGGTGGTAACAATAATAACATTACTAATTTCCGTCCCATAGCCATCCTGTCCCCCATTTCAAAATCCTAGAAAAATGTGTCCAACTTCAACTCCTTCCTCACCTCCTAGACAACCATCTTATAACTCCCACACAGCACGGTTTCAGACCCAATCATAGCACTATGACTGCCCTCCTCTCCTTCCTTGAAATTGTAAACAAAGCCCGTGACTCTGGGCAAATTGTTTCCACCTTACTTCTTGACCTCTCCAAAGCCTTCGATACCATCTCACACAGCCTACTCTTAACTAAACTCTCCAAACTTTACCTATCCTCCTCCTCTTTGAACTGGTTCTCTAGTTACCTATCTAACAGAAATCAAGCTGTAAAATGGAAAAAAAGCCACCTCCTCTTTCCTTAGTACCCCTACAGGAGTCCCACAAGGCTCCATACTGGGTCCTCTTCTCTTCAATATTTTTATTAACGACTTCCACAAATCAATCCCACTCTCCAGCATCATCCAATACGCAGATGATTCTACTATCATCTGTTCTGCCCCTTCAATCACTATACTACAAAAACTCACTCAAGATGCCGTCTCTTCCACAGAGCAATGGATGCTAAGTAATCATCTAGCTCTCAATGCTACCAAGACCAAACTAATGTTATTTACTCCTTCTAAAATCACCCCTCCCAACATGAATACATTCTTAGTTACTAGCCAAAACAACTCACCTCTTGAAATAGTGTCAGAGACCAAACTACTTGGGGTCCAAATAGACAACCAACTTATATTTAACTCCCACCTGCAAACAAACATCAAAAAAACTCATCAAAAACTTGGCATGCTCTATAGACAGAATGCCTACCTCACAGCTGCTACTAAAATTACCCTCTCTACTTCCTTCCTTATCCCCTCCCTTCTCTATGGCGCCCCACTACTAACTAAACTCCAGTCCCTTATTAAAAAACAGCTTAGCTCCTGCTATAACAAAATAGCAAAATTCGCCACCAGCCATAAGTCCTCCACTCACCACTGTTTATCCCTCCATAAACTAAAATGGCTAGAACTTCCCAATCAACTAACTTATACTCAACTAACTCTAGCCCATAAGCTTATTCTAAACCCCTCCCTCTGTCCCTCCCTTTCCTCTGTCTTTAAAATGCACCTACCTAACAGAGTTCTAAGGTCAAATAATCAAAATCTACTAGAAGTGCACAAACCTACTCTTCCCCAGGCAAAAACCTTCTTTCCTTCAGCCTCGCTCGTCTCTGGAACTCCCTACCTCCACTCATCCGCACCACCTCGAACCACTCTACCTTCAAAAAGTCTCTTTTCTTACATCTAGCATCACAGTGGGAATGCTCTTGCTCCCACCCTACATAACTAACATTACCTAATATCATTCTGTACAATATCTTACTTTAATCAGTTTACTTTGTTTGTTCTCTAATCTGTATTAATGTTTACATTTATTCCACTAACTAGTATGTCTCATCTCAAAGTATTTACTGTTATTACTGATATTCCATAATCGATAAGTTTTACTCTTAGTCTGCCTTCATACTATTAATAACTGTCTGTACCTACATTGTCACTGTCAAATGTTGAATGTATATTTTGTTTTTGGAGCTTTTCTCCCCAGGACTCCATTGAAAACGGGTTCTTATGGCCCAATGGACTATCCTGGTAAACCAACTGCAATAAATAAATAAATAAATAAACTTTTTGTCTGGAGAGACCTATTATATACTTTCTAACTGCCTGGTTTTGAGCTTGAGCAGTGGTTTATTTTATTTTATGTTTACATTTAATATTTCAGTTTGCAGAGAAATTAAAGCTAAGTTAGCCTAATACAAATAGGAATTGCAATATGAAGTTGGAGAAAAACTGGCTTATGGTATATTTAGAGAGAAAGTTGGGGAAGATAATTAGATAGCAGTAAGAAAGTAAGTGATGAAGGGAGAGTAAGCAGTTATAAGGAATGAAAAGGTACTTGCTCACATTTGGGGATATAGTTTATCCTGGTTTTGAGCAATAACAAAGCCATATTTTTGTTAGGAAATCTTTCAGAGTGGTTATGAAAGATGGGAGGGAGGGTATTGACCTGATGCATACAGGTAAGGAGTTCCAGGCCTTAGCAACCTTGTATGAGTTCAGACAATGTTCAGCAGATTTGCTAGGTTTGTAGACAGACACGAGTTTTTGATCACTGAATCACAATGGCCAACTGGAAACATAGTTGTGTAGAAGGTTTTTTAGTGCTAGACAGGCAGATGTATGCTGGATAATTCTATAGGTGGTAAGCAGCTGTGTATATGTTAGTTGATAGGTTAGTTCTAAGCAAATTAGGCATTTTACTGTTATACTGTGGTGGGATATGAAAGGGGTATTTGCTGCAAATTTAGCAACTTTGTTAGAGCATTGTATAAGTTTTAATTTTTGTGAAGCCTGGAGGTTAGAAAGGGTGTGAGCCTGTTGATAAAGTTGGTAGTAGAAAGCACAAATGGTGTCATGTTGCATAGCATCAAAAAGAAAACTAAAATTTGTCATTATAATCCTATCAATTATTTACAAATAGATGGCATGACTATTTTTATTTTATAGGGCTCATCATTCTCCACATATGGTGATTGCTGCCATGAAATTAAAAGACACTTGCTTTGTGGAAGGAAAGGTATGCTAAAGATGGATAAAATTGTAAATAACAGACATCACATCATCAAAACAGTACATGTAGTCGAAGCTATGGGTTTCCCAGCAATAGCATACGACCCTAAGAACTGAACTATAATTAAGTCTGTTGCATAGAAAATCAATTGTGATTCCTCTGGGGTACTTATGCCTTTCAATTTTCCATCCCCTATTAGTTTTAGAGTTGTCAGCCTTCTTGAATATTTGTGAAGGAGAGATTAGGTGGCTTTTATTTCCACCACCCAGAAGGAGATATTATACTCTGCCCAAGGAAGTTCATTTAACATTGGAAGGGTTGAGGTGGAATAAAAGTTTTAAAATACTGAAGGCTGACCAAAGGTTGCATTAGTATTGTTGGATGCTGGGTGGTATGCTGTCAAAATGTTAAGTCTTTTGAACAATAAAGATGACTATGGTGAGATGAGAATGTATGATATCAAGACAGCATTTAGGAGAATCATTGTTTTTGTCACTGACTGGGTTCTCAAGGTTCTAATTGATGAGAGTGTGTGAGGCCCATCTTATTGTAGAAAATGCTTGTCCGTCCAATATTTTTGGGATCCTGAATCTACATAAAGATATTTTAACCCCCACCCTTAAGGCCCATAGTCTCAAACATAGAGGATTATCACCACTTCTATGATGCTAACCTCATTGTTATCTGCTTGAAACATGGATACCAAGAAATTCACCTTGAGAGCTCCATGACCCCAAGCTATACAAATGCCAAATTGTTGTCTCTCCTTTCCTAATAATCATAAATACTGTTTAAACCTGTCTATGTCCACATTTTTTCTTTACTTTTATAATCATCACATAAATCGGGATTTAATTTAAAACTTTTATTTATAAATATTTTACAAGAAAAGCGTGGTTTGTCGCCCTCAAAATAAAACAAAAATTTTCATTCTGAAAACATTTTTAGCATGATCAACAGTAACCTTCCTTTCCCTTGAACTCACATTTATTGAAAGTGCATTTACAAGCCATTAAACATGTTATGTGCTGGGATTCATAGTCAAACAGCAAAGTACTAACTGGCCGATACATAAAGGATCCAGGGATTCAAAAATAATATATAATGCATCTGCTATCAGTCTGGGATGGCACACTGGACACAAGTATAGCTTTGCAGGGGCAGCAGAAAGGCACTGTTTAGTGAAGTGACATGATCAGAGATCACAACAGGGAAACAAAGGCTGAATGAATTAAACTTTGCACTACAGGAAAAAACTCATTAGCAGATCATAGCATTACTTATCTGCACCAAGTACCAGATAAACACTGTTGCAACCCAACACAGTGCATTTCATCCCCATGTGCCTGCAAAAATTAAACTAAATGAAACATTTATTCAGATTTAAAATGTTAAAGATGTCGACTTCATATTGTCAAGTGTATTCACAACTGAACAGTCAGCCAAATAAGTTAAGGTTCATATTACATGAATGTGTATCATATGATGATATTCCTGTTTACTACAATAAATCCCCCCTTTGCACCATAACTACTTTGGGATGTAGAAACCAATTATACACTTTCACAGATAAACACACACACACACACACACACGCGCGCACACACACACACACACACACACACACACACACACTAGGCATGACAATGAATTACAGCCCTTTGTATCACTGTTTATACCTCAGATGTTTGCTTGCAATCAAATGAATGAGTAAATGCATAAATAATGACCCAGAAATGTATTTCATCTCGCTATTTGAGAACCATACAGTACAACCTATTACACCCCCATGCCCTCTTAACCTCTTAGCTCAAGAACTAGTAGAAAGACTCAAAATCTTGAACATCAGGAACACATTTTAAATATTGCTCTTATATACTTAGAAAATACTAGTATAACAGGTTTATGTAAGCAAGCCTTCTGAAAAATGAAGCTTGAAACTCTAATATTTGTTGCTATTTTGTGACTATAGTCCACAACAATTTGCCATAAAACTATAACTTTCAGAAGGAACAGACCACAAATATGAGGCTAATCAGGGAGAGTTAAGAGTTATATCAATTGAGTACGCTTGCATGCTCTATCTCTCTCTCTCTCTCACACACACACTCACTCAAAACACATACATGTGACTATCAATCACTTGTATGACTGTGTGCACATCAGATATCTGCTCAAGATCGAGTGAATTAATAAAAACATAAATAATAGGCCAGAAATGTATCTCAAAAATGAAATACACCCTTTCTGCCCTCTCAATTTTATAGCTCAAGAATCAGAAACAAAGTTACAAACATCAGCAGAGGGCATGCAAGGGAGGGGGACAAAGACCCTCAGGAACAGATTTTTAGATTTTCTTCATTTGTTTTAGAGCTTTGCCTGAATAACAAGCTTTGTATTAACAAGCATTTTCTGAACCTCACATGCTTTCCTTTATTTAGTGGCTATAACCAATGATAAGTTGTCAGAAGACCATGAATTTCATGATGAACTGAAGAAAACACTTCTCAACTTATTTACTCAATAATTCTGGGCAAAGCCAAAATAAGTGAAAGTTCTGAAATAATACTTTAATTAATTTAAAAAAGTTAATAGAACAACAGATTTTACACTGTCATGGATTTTCAGAACAATGTTTTTGAAACTTCTTGGCTTAACTGTCTGTAATCTGTGACTTACAAGAAAATAAATAAAAAAGCTAATAATATGAGGAACAGGGCAACAGTATGAGGGGGAAAATAGGATATTTTCATAACACATTGCAATAAAAAATACCATATTCTTAACTTTTAGCATCATTGACTGACTGTAATTTTCAGTGATTTACCAGGTCAAACATTTTATGAGGGACACGGCAAAATATGAGACAAAATCAGCTGGGACAGTTTTAGAACAGTAAGACCCCATAACTCCAATGTCTGTTTTTTCTGACCAACTGCAATCATACAACACTTACCAGAAAAATTAGACATCTTCCAAGGGACAATACACAGTGAGAATATGAGGCAAAATCAAGACTCATGCATTCTATAAATTTTGTATAGCTGAGATGTGTGGGTTCATTCCGCATGTGACTGAAGGGGCTAAGTACACTTTGTGTTAGCCAGGAGAAAATTTGTTAAACATTCAAATAATATTTTTTATTTATTTCAGAATCTTTTAACAGTTCCTTTAGTATGGTTGGTCTTCATAATGGAGCCCTCCAGTTCGTAGGGGGAACGATTTTACAAGCCAAAGTCCCTAGAGATGGCTCCTTCCTAAAATGTGCACATCGGAAACAGCAGTTGATTTTTGGTTCCTACACAGGCTATACTTCCTTTCCCTGTGCTTCTCATGGCTTACTTGTGAAGTTAAGGGCCTAGGCAGCCAGGGGAAGTTCTCTGGAATGGATTCCCATCTACAATGCATGCGGATCATCTCGTTTCTTCACTCAAAGGTCGTTTATCATATTTTGAACTTTTATTTCTTTTCTGAAGGTGGAATTTGCTTGAAAACATCCAAGAATGTCTCTTTTGCCTCTTTGGGGTTAGCGACCATATATCTGACTTCTTTAAATTAGAAAATTAATAGATTTGGGTATTTCATCTGGAATTTGATTTTTTTCTCTATTAGAAATCTGCAGTATGGTGAAAGGAGTTGCCTTGCTTGTCTTATATGTATGGGAAGATCTTGGGCAAAGGAGATTTTGTTATTATTCCAGGTAAGTGTGCTTTTTTTCTTGGCTGCCAGGATGATTTTATTTACATCTTGATAGTTTAGTATTTTAATATACACAGGTAATATACACAGGTCTTGGATTCAGTGTTGATTGCATTATCCTCATAGCTCTAGGGGCTCTTTCTATTGTCATTTGATGTATTTCTTCAGATTGATCCAGCAAGGAATTTATTATTTGTCTGATTGTTGGTATTAGGTTATTGTGAGTCATAGATTCAGGTATTCCTCTGATGATAATATTATTCCTTCGAGATCTTGCTTCAGGGTCTGTTAGTCTTTCTTGTAGGCTTTGTATTTGTTTGTCATGAGAATCAGTTGTTTGAGTTAAAGATTCTATTTTTATCTCATTTTCAGTTATTTTGGATTCTGATTTTTCCATTCTGGTTATTATTTGGCTAAATGAGTCACCAATGGTTTGGAATTGTAAGGATAAGTCCTTTACTCTTTGCTGGATAGGTAGCAATGCAGTTTGTATGTCTTCCAAATTTGCTGGCTGATCAGTCTTACTTTTATTTGCAGTTTTACAGTTGTCTGATTGTTTAGTTGTCTTCTGTCTTTTGGTAGTTGTATCCTTTTCAGGTGAAGCTAGTACTCAGAATTTAGTCTTAGTTGTGCTAGTTTCCGTAATATTTTCCTCTTTCGCCATCTTTGCTGTTTGAAGTTATTTCCAATTTTTGTGTTCAGATGTTGGGCCTTAGCACCACATGGCTTAAGCTGTTTTTTCAGAAATCGTAAATCCTGTTGTTTCAGAAAGAAATCTGTGAATTTTTCTTCCTCTGTTAGTTGCTGACTGTTATCTGAGATATATATTCAGCGATATTTTTGCGTTTTTGGCTTAGATTTATCTTCTGGGTTTGTTTAAATCCCGGGTATTTCAGAGAACTAGGTGCTAGCAATGCTTACAGAACAGTGGCCATCTTGAACTCCCAACATTTTTTATTTATTTAACATTTGTTGACCAGGAAAGTCCAACTAAGACAGAGCCTATTTTCAGCAGAGGCCTGGGGAAAAACTCTCCAGATGCATGTCTTTGGAATGTGGGAGGAAACCAAGAGTACCCACAGGAAACCCACACAAATGCAGGGAGGACATGCAAAGTCCACACAGAAGGCACTCCAGCCAAGAATTGAACCAGGGAACCTCTTGCTATGAGGTGACAACATTAACCACTGCACCACTGCACTGCCCAACATGACGCGATTACTGCTGCTGCATCACAGGACCATAATGCACTACAGTACCTTATAAAAAACACCATAGCAGTCATGACTCTATTTATACTAACTCCATGAGATTGGACTGCCACTTGTGAATGCTGCTTATGACTTACAAAATAAGCTAATACTTACCTAGCAGATAGTTATACCCATATATTCCTAATAGGTTTATAGGTAGATATATTTCACTCTGTAGATGGACCTGTATCTCCATTCTAAAACACAACTTAGTTTTTTGTAAAGCCAGTGTCCATCCAAATGTGCACTGGATTGATAGAGTCCTCTGAAACAGGAGGTACTGGATTAATATGCAGCACAGCAGTGATCAAAACTCTTGATCTTTTTGTTGCCAACAAACATCAAGGGTTTTCTACTTTCACTTCAAATTCAAATGAGGGCATCATTTTATGTATATTCTATTGTTCTGTCTTGCCAGAACCAATAGGGATAAGGAGGTAAAAAATGTAGAATAGAAATTTAGTTGGCCATGAAATAAAGAAGGAAGTATTGGGCTAAGTATAAGAAGTCATTGAGAGTATTGACCTGAAAGAAACAGACCAAATGATGTTAGATTTAAGTAAATGTTAAAAAATGTAAAATTACCCATCCCCAACCAAATGGAAGAAGCCGGAGTTCATTATGCCAGGTAAGCTGAATTGATGGAAGGGAGAGGTGACAGGTGAAGAACACTAGTGTTGTAAATTTAAAGGAGGCTGAAGAAAATACGACTAGGATGGGCTACTTTTTAAAACTACACTATACTACTACTAAGTGTTCTGAATGATGTGCAGTTGTACTGGTGCATCAGTCGGAATGCAGAAAAGGCATTTCTGATGATGCCTATGGGAGGCCCCAGCTAGCACATTTCCCTAGGCAACTGGAGTCTTGTGCTAGATCCTGCCCTACCAGTGAAAGATGACTCTTTTATTTGCTTGCTAATTTGTTTGGATTATTTTTTTTACTCCCCTCACTGCAGTTGACCATCAGCTGCTACCAGCTCTTCTCATCATTTACTAGGTCCACTGGATTCACCTTAACCTTTTCCAGGCTCAACCTGACCCACATATGGGGTTGATGAAGAAACTGAGGATGCTGATGCAGCATCATAATGCTGCAGGGGAGTGTGCCTCTACTGTCTTTCACCCTACTGCAGTCTTGCTGCCTATGGGAGCTTTATGCTCACTTCCTCACATATGCAACCTCCTGATCAAGCATTATGCATTATATCTCTTGTAGCACCAAGAATACCCATTTCCTAATGCTGCTGTTGCAGCAAGCTTTGGCATTCTTCCTCCTTCCAAGATGGGTGAGCTGATATCAACCCCTCATTTTTCATCCTTTTCCCATCCAGTTCCTCCAGTGCCCATGCCAGTAGTTGAACACAGGTCATCTGGAACACAATAAAAGCTTTATTCATCTGCACACTGGGGATGGACAGATCATTATTTTGTTTACAGACCCTACTGGTCTTACAGCCATAATATTGTCAACAATAGGTAGCCAGCTAGCCCCCACATAGCCATGGTTTTATCAGGATGCTATTATATGCCCTATATCCCCTCCTCATTGAAGAATGTAGGGTGCACTTCTTTCTGAAGCAGAACATGCAATGCTGGCCTAGGGATATGCATGCTTTTGCACACTTTTCATTGAGCTATACATGAGTGGCATGCCACAGCAGATGTCCTCAGTCATTCTGTTGCTTCTGAAACCCTTGTCATCTACCACATGGCAGTAATGTATAAAGCTTAACTGTCTCAGTCCCACTGGTCAACCTTGGTCAGTCACTCCTATTCCACACAGCCTGCCCAGCTTCACTGGCATCTTGTTGGTTTCATTGAATGCTGTTTGCTGCAACTAAGATTAGGCCTAAATTTTCCTGTGCTATAAAATCAGACCATGGTCTAACATTTGATCCCATCCTCTAAAATATAACGTGCATGGAGAATTTTTGTGCTTTAGGTCTGAGCTTCCTCTGCTGCAGACATTGTCTGGCTATTTTAACCTGTTCATACATAAGTCTTTGTGTTTTTGTCTGAGTCATAGCTGGCTGCATAATGGTCAGGCTGCTTTTAAGGTTAGCCAGCTCTAAAATAAATAAATTGAAAACCTGCCTTATTAATAAAAAGTCAGGAAACACATGCACATTTATCAGTTACTTTATTTTGAGATTAAAATGAGATTAAAATGAATAGTATTCATTGATTTACATGAGCTCCTTTATAGTCTGGTATTGCAGAAAAAAACTGACTTGGTCAGTCAACCCTTTCCTATTGCCCTATTTGACAGATAAACCCTTTATACTGATTACTATGCCATCAGAGTAAATGCATCTTCAGTGGAGCCTTTTTACGTGTCTCAGAGAGGGATGGTATTTTTATGTTTCTTTTTTGTTGACAGTGTCTAACAAGGGCTTATTATCATTGCTCACTTGTTTGCTCATGAGACATGGTCACAGGCATCACTTTAAATTTAACACGTTTCCAGCTTTGGCATCTGTTCACTTTTCTTATGGCTTTGATAAGTTTTATCATTTGGTGTATGTTCAGAATGATAAGACATTTGTTTTCTTTCTAGGAGAAGCATTATAAAATAAGATAATTTTCCTATCCAGCAATAGGGTTACAACCTGTCCCACTTTGCGAGGGACAGTCCCACTCTGAGCAGTTGTGTCCTGCAAAAAAAATTGTAAAAATGGCAAATATCCTGAGATTTTAGGACAAAGTTATTTCCTATATTTTATGTAATAGTTGCATGAAACAGTTATGCTGTACCTGAAACACCTAAATGTTATAAGAAATAGAATAAACAACTAAAATGCTACCAGAATAAGCTTTTATTAAGGCAAAAAAGTGAAGTTCTGTACTTTGTACTGGCAGTGGGTATGCTTTGGCCTGCAAAATCTGACGTTTGTGCCAAAAATTTCCCACTTTGGGCATTTGAAAAGGTGGCAACCCTATCAACCCTATCCAGCAACAAAATTCAGAATTGCAGAGTACATTACAGAATTGTAACAGTAATAGGGGTACTGGTAAATACTATGCAAAGGTACTTATTTTAGTATTTGTTTTTTTTTCAGGGGGGGGATAAATGTATTTTTTCAACCTTGTTCTATGAAAGAGGAATCATAGAAATGATGTAAAACTATGTCATACCAGCTGATATTTGAATTCTTCTTCTTCTTCATTCAACTTTTTCCCAGTTAGGGGTCGCCACAGTGGATCACCTGTCCGCTTATGATTGGCAGTGGAGTTTTACGGTGTCGAGTTGCCAGCCCGGCACCCAACCTTCCACAGAAGGCAAACACATGCTCACGCTCACACCTAGGGCCAATTTAGAGTGTCCAATCCACCTACAGCATGTCTTTGGGATGTGGGAGGAAACTGGAGCACCTGGAGAAAATCCATGTGACCACAGGGAGGACATGCAGACTCCGCACAGAAGGCACCCCAGCTGAGAATCGAACCGGAGAACCTCTTGCTGTGAGGCGACCAGCTGATATTTGAATGAAAAGGTGAAATCTGCTAAAAAAAAAGCTATATATATATATATATATATATATATATATATATATATATATATATATATATATATATATATATATATAAAACAAACTCTGATTTATCACACAAACACACTGCTCATCTGAGTGTATCAGTATTGTCCTGAGATCCTTCCAGTAAAATGATTCCATATTAATGCAAATAAGATGCAAATTGCTTGAAATATTCATTAAAATAGTATTAGTGATTAGTTTTAATGCTGTTCTATTCTTATTACTGGGAAGTGGATCTTTTCCCATAAGAGATAAATTGCATAGAAATTGCCTAGCCAGTGTGTTTTTTAATTATGGCAACTTGCATTAATTAGAAAACTATAAAGAAAGCCCCCTACCACTCACGATTCCCTTTCATCTCCTCCTTGAGAACCACCAATGTCTTTATTGGTTCAGTTTTGAGATTTCTTCAGGTAATTTATGATTGCAGAAGAGAAAGCCCTGCTAAAGAAGGATAGTACTCAATTAGAAGAGGACAATGTCTCTCATATTTTTCTATACCTCCAGGCTAAAACATCTATTCCATTTATAACAGGCTCTTAGTAGATTATGGACCATGTTAGTATTGAAGTTAATGCACCATCAGAGGGACTATGCAGTCTAGCTAGAGGACTGCCTGTTTCTATCTATTTTACTCCTAGGTGAAACACTAGTTAATATGTCACATATTCTTACTAACACTTCATTAGTATCTTTTGTGATGGAGCCTGATAACTTTGTATTGAGATTTGTTTTGCATTATGGAAATTTTCATTTATATCCTGTACATTATGAGATGGGGTTAAGCCATAATTAATGACTCTAAAGTTATTAAGTAAAAAATATTGCAATTTTCTGTTACTCCGCTGACAACTAGGGCATTCATCTGGTTGTAATTTTGTAAATTCAAATGACATCTAACTCCATCCTGCAGGGGCACTGAACTCCAATTACCATAATACTACAAAATTAAATATTACTCAACAACAACACAGTCCAAGAAAGTAATTAATAACTTTAATAAAATAAAGCTCATATCCTTTTGCAAGGCCATTTGCTAAACAATAAAAGGGAAAAAAACATGGTATTATAACACCACTGAAACTGTGACTTCCATCAAAGGTCACTTTTGCTAATATGGCATGAAAAAAAAAATATAGGCCTATGTATACTCAACTCTTAGTCTAAGATAGACTTACAAAAAGTTTCCAGTACTAACTGACATAGTTAATTTATTAAGACACATAGGAGTTTATGCTCCCTGGTGAAACACAGGAGTGAAACTGGCTCTCAAGTGATCACATTCTATTGATTTTGTTGTCCAGTAATGATTAAATGGATGAAGCCAATTTGCACAGGAGACAAAGGGAAAGATAAACAGAGCATCTTCAAGATGCCAACAAACCATAATGAAATTCCTAAAAAATAAGGGCAAAAGATTATGGGTTACACATAACAAAAATAAATAATAAATCAGCTGTGAATAATACTATACTCTCTGACCTAAAGGAAATAGTTAGTATCCTAGCTAAACTTTTAGTGTAAATTTTACTCCATCGACAGTTATAGTGATCCCACAGGTTCCACAATCTCAGCCAACAAGTTATCTTAGCCATTTCAAAAACTAAGAATACTTCATGCATTGGCCCTGATAATATTTGAGGTTGCCTGATTTTCAGTGCCATATGTGGCCTTTCTGAAACCCTGCTCAAACTCTTTAATCTAAGCCTCTCTACTTACATTGACTTGGTTACATTCCTGAAGCCTGGGAAAAACAGCTATTGTAATGCATTACAGAAAAGGGTGGCTCAGCCATGGACCCTAGTAACTATAGACTCATTATTCTCACTAGCCCCATATGTAAAACATTGGAGCACGTTATCTCAGACTTTATTAATATGGACTTTAAAAATAGCTAATCTGGACTCTCATCAATTTGGCTTTATCAAAGGAAAGTCCTGCCTCTTTAACTTCATTAATTTCTTTGAAAAAGTAATTGAAGCAGTGGATAGAGATTATGCAGTGCATACAGCATATCTAGACCTGGGCAGGGCCTTTGATACTATTCCCCATACAGGCATTGTTGACGGACTTGTAAATGTGGCCTATGGTTAACTAAGTTTGCAGATGACCATAAATTGGGTGTTGTGTTTTGAGGTTCAGCCGACTCACAATTTCTCCAACATGGTTTAGACAATTGATGCAAGGACAATGGTCACAAATTAAGTGTAAAACATATAGCATAGTTCATTTTGGTAAACAAAACAGTTTCAGTCACTATATAGGAGATATACCACTCCAATCAGACACTGTTGTAAGGGATCTGGGTATTCTTATTGATAATTCCTTATCATATGACCATCATGTCGCCATAGTAGTTCAGAAAGCCTTTTATCTGGCTTATCCAATTTCCAAAGGCATCTCCACTAGATCCAAAGAATCTTAATTCCCCTTTACTCATATCCTGTCAAACCCATTACTGAATAATGCATCTTTTGACATGTATTTATCTAAACATATCACACAACCTGACAGACCTCAGAGATTCATAACTTAAAAAAAAAAAGATCAGTGGCCCCAAAAATCTTAGGTTTCAGGAAATAATAGCAGCCCTTTCTCTGTGCTCATCTCAGTCTCTTACAGACTCCTCTGTGGAGATCTATGTCTAGCCTTTCTCTCCATGAAAGATCCAACCATATTAGATCTCCTTTTCCATCACAGACGTAATGGTACATCAAATATACAATGAAAGGAACTAAACCATCACCAGTAGATAAATAAGACACTACATGATAGATTCATATCCCAATGTATCCCTCTGGAATAAACTTCCACTTCATATCTGACAGTAATGCCTTTTCCACCTTCAAGATAAATCTAAAAATTTGGATGGGCTGCTTCAAATTCTCTGCTGTTCTAACTTGTCTTGCTCTCCTTAAGGATAGAGGGAAATTTTTAATAGAGTTTGAAATAGTCTGCAGACTGATTGTCTAGCACTTACCTATGAACCTATGAACCTATAAAAAGCTACATAGTCAGAAACAGCGCAAGTCTAATTAAAAGCCAGCAGATTGAAATATAAAACATTAGCACTCATGTCTAGATCACAGATTTATAAAGGTACCCTAGTAATTAACAAAACCTAACATTTATTGATTATACCTTGAAATAAATATAGTATGAAACTTGAGAAATAATTTATTAGCAAGGGAGTGAGCATGTATGTATGTAGCTTACTGAAATGTACATCATCAGTAACGTTGCACTAACTTGATCATAATCATAAAGGCTTTGAATATGTGACTACAAAACTCACACACACAAGGGGAAATGGTAAACTCACTACTAGTATTTTACGGGTATATGCAATGAGCAAAGCACCAATGGATGAAAAACTGGTTATTGCTAACAATGCAGCCTCTCCATCTCATAACATTTTGTAGTTTAGTAGCTTATTCCACATGCAATAATGTGGAAACCGCCAGTAATTTTATACCTGTTCTTAGATCACAGAAATACTTCATGTAAGTTATGCATCAAAACACAAGAATCACAAAATCATCAAGTCCCTGCTACTGTCTAGCTAATGAGCTTAACCGTCTGTAGTGTTAAAGACAATAACTGTCTAAATCTGACGTAGGGCATGTTACAATAAAAGACAGTAATAGTGGAGACAAAGAATATTAAAGGTGATAAGGGAACCAAAATGAAGAACAGCTTACCTACCTACAGTAGCTTAACTTTTCCCACTAAAGAATATTCATGTGTATGTCTCCTTCATGAAAGAGTTCAATCAGTCCCAAACTAAAGAGGGAGACGTAGAGTCAGGGGCATTAGACTGAGGAGTTACAGACAGACATGCATGCATGGCATCACACAGCTTGCTGTGATTAACATTAAGCACATCATCAAAAGCATGTTCTGTATGCTTTAAGCAGTTCATAGGTTCATAGGTAAGTACTAGGTTAACTGCCCATGCTGTCCATTTTAAGCTTAGCCAGTTTCCCTTTTTGTGCTCAAAATAACCTATTCCTTATGGCAATAGATTGGCCTGACCCATTCCATGGTCAGTAATATATTACCCTTAATGAGAATAACTGACACCATACCATAGATAATTTGAGGGGACCCATGCATGAGATAAAGCATTTAGGAGCTGCAGCTATCCATTAATAATACAGGGAGGCAGTTCTGAGGTACATTTTCTGTTTCTTATCCATGTATCTAAGTTGCGCTTGAAAATTGACAGGGATAAACTTCATTTAATTTGGCTTGGGAAGTCTGTTCCATAGCAACAGTATCCTCTGTGAAAATACCTGTGCCTTCAAATCATTCTATTGATGTTGCAAAAAAGGTTTAGGTGACTAGGCTAAGTATTTTTTATGTCATTTGACTTGCTGATGTGCAATAAATCCATCAGCAATGGGCCAGAGGATGCCTTGTATGTCAGACACAGCTCACCTCTCAGTAGTCTGTAGGATACCAGGTGTTGTGACAGGGCTTTGAGTCACTCTATGTAGGACATGTTTAGGCCTTGAATCTTTTTAATAAGGTATATCTGTGGGTATTCCAGTTTTTACATGTGTCTGGACAGATACATGCCAAAGGGGCATTATATTCAATGATTAGCCTAATGACGACTGAGTAAAGGGAAACAATTACTTCCCTAGATCTTGACACAATCCCTTTGCTTTTAAGCTGTGCAATATAGAAGGACTTTCTTATAACAATAGACAACTGTTGGTCAAAAGTTGTCACTGTCCACATAAGTTCCCAAATCTTGAACAACTGGGTCAACATTTTGGGGCATATTTTCAATGCAGTAGTTCCCTGGAGTAGATGACTTCCCAAAGGATACAATAATGCATTTTTTGGCATTTAATTTCAGACCATGATTTTTACACTAGCTATTTTTCGAGACATACCTTCCTGCAAGATGGCTAAGTCATTTGGGGATTCAATGACTGCTCCTAGCTTGCAGTCAACTGCAAACTTAGTTAGCCAGATCCATTTTGTATTGACTTTTACTTCAGAAAAGTAGATGCCAAAAACAGGAGAGGCCCCACCACAGAATCCTGTGGGACTCCACTGGTGATTGGTCTCTTTGTAGAGGTAACTTCCTCTATTTTGATTATCTGTGTCCTATCTGTGAGCCAGCTGGCAATCCAGTGGGTTGACATAGGGTTTTATTCACAATTTATTTTGATTTTCTACTATGCCTGAGTGGGGAATTATGTCAAAAGCTTTGGCCAGGTCAAGGTATGTGGTGTGTACTGTTTTGTCTTCGTCCATTCCTTTGGTGACCTTTTCGAAAAATCCACCAGATTGCATAATCCTGACCTGTCATTAACAAATCCAAACTGAGATGGCTCGACTGTTTGGAGGTTCCCTATGTCCTGACTGATTAATTCTATGATAAGTATTTCCATGGTTTTGCACATGAGGCTCATCAGACTTATTTGTAAGTAACTGTCTGGGTCTGTGTAAGGTCCTCCTTTATGCTGGGGAATGACTGTGGCTGTTCTCCGTTTGCCTGGTACAAAAGTTCTATGGAGGTTGAGATTGAACAGTGTTGCTAGGGGTGTGGCTAAATCATGTTTCATGCTATTTAAGATGCTTCCAGGGATATTGTCAGGACCCATCAGTGTGGTACTTTCAGCTTTTGATAGCACTTTAGGACTTAATCTTGTGTGATAGCTGGAGGTGAGCCAGTTTTAGGTATATCTTGAGGGACAGACAGAGGGGAGAGAAGGGGAAGGGTAAGGTTAGAGTTAAACGTATTGGCCAGCAGGTTAGTTATATCTTCAGTATAGGTGTAGGTAACATCATTCACAACATAAGTAAAAAATGGCTTGTGATTGTCTTTGGCTTGGGTAGCTAGTTTAGCCTCTAGCTTGCCTTTGGTAGATTTTATTAAGCTCCTGAGTTGTTTATTTTCATGACAAGGACTCAAACATTCTGGGAATTACTCTTCTTACTTTAAGTCAAAATTATATTCCTTTTACTGTAAAGCTTGTTGATATTACGGTTCCACCATGTGGCTTTGCTTCTGGAGTTTATCCTGCACTTATTCTTATGGGGTACAGATGCATCTATGCAGCTAACAGATCATAGATCATAGATCATAGCTGTTAACAAGCTGGTATAGTGTGGAGGTGTATATGTCTGTGTATTCAGTGAAGTTATCTGGAGTTGGTGGGGATTTCAAGCTTGCCAATGTATCACTTAGGAGTAATTAGTTTGTCTTAAAGAAATTTCTAATGGTACCCTGAGTGGAAGAGATCTCTGGTTTTAGTTTTATTTTGAAGACACTGTTTTATTGTCAGACCTAACAAGTGATGAATATATGCAAGGTATAGTGCAAGATGTTTCCTTATTAGTATGGACAAGATCCAAGAAATTATTCCCACTCCTGGGTATTCTGACTAATTGTTCCAGGGCATCTGTATTGACAAAGTCCAGGAATCCCTGTGCACTAATGGTGGTGTAGGTTTCCAAGTTTATAGCTGGATAGTTTAGATCACCTAGGAAAATGGTATTGGGTTTAATAATGAGTGATTCTATGTCCTGTGCATAGGTGTTGTGGCCTTCTTTTGTCATAGATGGATTTTTATAGCTAGCTAATATATGGAATAGAAGCTTTCTGATGGTTAATTGGACACGAAGAAGCTCCAGTGCATCATGCTGCTTTACCAGCCTTGATGTGAGTCTCTTCTGAATGTAGACATATAAGCCTCCACATTTCCTCCCCTCCTGCACAGTAGTTGGTCTAAATGAGTGGAAGACATTATAGCCCTGCACTGCTAGAGTGCTCTCCTTTGTTTTAAACCATGTCTCAGTCACTACACATACATCAGTGTCTTCCAAGGTGAGAAGGGCTTGTAGGGAGTAGAGTTTCTTGTTCAGGCTCTTAGCATTGATCAGTAACATCTTCATAATTTCCTTTTCTTGTTTCATTATGTTGGTAGGTTTATCAGGCTGACATTGCCTTAAAAGGCACTATGAGGGTGGACAACATTTTTGCCAATAATCAAAACCTTAGAGGGGCAGATGCAGGCCATCCCTAGATAATCAGTGGAGGGCTATCGATCATATCCCCCCAGGCTGACAAACATTGGACCCCTTTGAATGACACCAAAAACTATGCCAATTATTGAAGATAATTAGTTTTTGCTCATATCACTTCATAATTCTTAGAGAAGGTAGAATGCAGCTCAAGGCTAGGTTCATACCTGCCTTGAGCACATAGTCTGAGAGCTCCAACATATCTCTCTTCACATAATCTGAGGATGTACACTTCAAGTCATTAACACTGGCATGAAAGTCATACTGGTACTTGTTGTTCAAGGACTTGAGGGCATGCATGATCTGATGGGTCCTGGCACCAGACAAGCAACTAAACATCGCTCTTTCCTTGCTCAACCTGTTAAGAAGCACATCTGTATGTCTTACAATGGAGTCAGCTGAAACAAGAATGTTTGGATTGATGTCTGCCTTATGGGATCAGCATCTGTGACTTTGGGACTCCTTGTACTCTGTGAGGAAGTAAGCTTAACATGCTGAATGTGCTTTCTGCCAGTGTTGTGTTCAGGTGGTCTTTAAGGTTTAGACAACTTTGTGTCTGTGTTGTGTTTTGGAGGTGTTTAAGGTTTAGTTAAGTTAATCTTTAGAACCGCAGCAAATTAATCACTCAATCTGAGGTAGTGAAGCTACTTAACAGCCTCTGTACAAACACAAGCTACTAGTACTAGTACCCTTTTCAGATCTTTCCACCTTCACCCCCCTTAGGTCATCCCCCTCACTGATTCTGACACATATGGATGGGCAGTTTCCTACAGTTTCTCTTGCCAATCTGGTTGATATGGACATCCTGAGACAGTGTATCAACTGTCTCATGTACACAGACAACCGTCTCTTACTACTACCTAGGAACACAATTTGTGAGAGATGCAATTACATTAAAATCCTGGAGTCTGTGCTCTCTGTCCCTCACAAACCAGTGTACCTGGCATGGAGAAGGCTGAATGCATGAACACCACACCTCAAACATCACCCACACCAACACAACACACACCCACATATGTGGAGGTTCTTAACAAAAACATACCTAAACAAAAGAGACCTCCGAGACAAAAACACACACAAACTCCACAGCCTACCACGCCACACACCACACATAGTCCACACGCCAGTGTCTGACAGCCATCATGGCTTAACCATAAACCCAATATATTAATCATAGGAGACTCCATTGTGAGACACACAGATATGCCCCTCACCAGGCTGGATAAGGAGAAAGTTGTGGCAAATTGTTTATTAGGTGCCAGAATCCACCACATCACCAATGCACTCATGTCCCTCAACAAGTACTGCTATGACCCTGTCATAGTACATACTGGTGTGAATGACTTGAGATGTACCTCTCTGGACTATATGAAGAGAGACATGAATATGTGTTCCAGGCAGGTATGTCACTAGCCTTAAACAGCATTCTACTGTCACCCATAATGATGCCTCAATACAAACAAAAAAATGATTAATTTTAACAATTAGCTTAGTTTCTGGTATCATTCTAAGGAGATCAAGTACCTGTTGGCCTGGGAAGATATGATTGACAGATCAGGATGCTTTGCCAGAGAGTCTGCATCTGTCTCCCTTGGGCTTCAGGCTCCTGGCAAGGGCTCCTGCCTCCCTGACAGTGCCTTTTTTAGGTAATGTCTTGAAGTCAAACTACCAACATGAGAATCTCATCTAAATGCAATTTAAAGGTCATGCTGCTAAACACTAGAGTCTCAACATGAAACTGCACTCATTGCAAGCATTCCTAACCCTGGAAGATGCTGACATTTGTGCAGTCACAGAAACAAGATTCAAAGCTGCTAAGTGCAACCCAGCCTTACCTTGTTACTTATCCTATCCTTCATACAGACCCCAAACTGAGGGCAGCAAAGCCAAAGAAGGTGGTGTTTCAATATATATATATATATATATATATATATATATATATATATATATATATATATATATATCCAGACTGGTCAAACAGTATGGCGCAGTTAACAGTTGACAAGACCCCTATTCAAATCATAGTTAGCTTCAGGCCCTCAACATTGACTCAAGATGCCCATGCTGCCTATCTGGACCTCCTCGAATCTATTAAGATTCAACCCTATACCCTGATCCTGGGCGATTTTAACTACCCGACCATCGCTTGAAAGAACTACTCATGCCAGAACACAAATGCTCAAAAATTTCTTGACATTGTCAATGTAAATGCCTTGGACCAGCTAGTCGACACCCCCACAAGAGATGGCAACATCTTGGACTTGGTACTAACCAACATAGGAAACCACTGCAACATCCCTGGCAAGATCAGACCACAAAGCAGTCACCTTTGAAGTTACCCCCCCCCCCCCCCTCCAGCTAGGATTAAACAAAAATATTCTCCAAAGCTGATTACAACCTCCTGAAGGAAGGTCTAAACAGCTTTACAGCCACCTCATCAACAGTAACAACTGGCACTAATGTCAAAACCTATACCAAAGTACTATACAACCATTTATATAAATGCATGGATTCAGCAATAAGAGTGTTGGTTCCACTTTGCACATTCCGATTGGTTCATAAACTTCAAAGTAGCCAACTGGCATACAGGTAATATGAGCCAATCAGAGATTGACTATTGGTGTAAAGTGAGACAATCAGAAGTAGAAAAATAAACAATCAGTAAGAGACTTCCGGGTGACAGTTTTCGTGCCACTGTGATGTCTTTAAAAAGGGCATTGTGGGGTGCACTTTACTTTTTTTGTGGATTTAAGACAACAATGGCTTTTTCTTTAGGAGGACAGCAGCATTAGGATTCAGGAGGTTCCTGGCATGGATGATTATTTCAGCAGCCAGCAAACATTTGGGGTCTTCAGCAGTTCAATTTCAAGCATGGATATTATGATCGTGGAACACAGCAGAAGACCGGTGGAGAGTACGGACAACAGGACAGTGTTCAAGTGAGTACTCATAACATGATTTGTGATTTCTTCTCTAAGAAAGCATACCTGTTGGTGGTGTATCTTTGGCTGCAGGTAAGTGCCTAATTTTTAGTCAAGGTTTTGCTACAACAGTGGAGAAAGAATAGGCAAATTTATGTAGTTTGTGTTCTACAGGATAGCGGAGTTCTCTACTACACATTTGGGGGGGTGGTAGGCAAAGTCTGTCAGCTTAGTGCTTTATTAGAGGGATTAGGACATTCCAACAGGCTTTATTTATCTTCAGTGTTTGCACTGTCTGTAGTAAAGCAGAAGAGTTTACTAATGACTTCAACTAGGAGCTCACATCATAAAAAAAATATTGTTATTTTGCTGAGTGATATGATTCATTATTATTTACCATGAATATCATTTAAGTCTTTTGTGTATTAAAGTTTATTAGTGTTGTAGAGGATAGGGGAATTCGCTGCTGTGCATTTAGTGGTGGGGGGATTCTGGCAGCTTAAGTGTTTTATGTTTACAGCGCTCCACCTCAAGCTCTCCTTCCCCACTGTCTGGAGGAGGGATGAACAGCTTACTAATAACTTCAACTAGGAGCTGACAAGATGGCAAGAATGAGTTACTTTATACTTCCAAGTAATTTTTATGCATTAATATGATTCAGTATTTACTGTGAATATCTGTAAAAAATATTGTAACACTGATTATGTGACTGACACTTTCAATGTGGAATTTCAAGGAACTTGGACAGTTTAAGACTTGAAGCGAGGAATTTTCCTTATAATGAAGTACACTTGAGAGGTATTGTTTAAAAAAAATCATGTGAGTTGCTCAGTGGAAAAAGTGCCTAGGTTATAAGAGCTCAGTCTTATGCAGAATTGCTGCTTTTCCTTTCTGATTGTAAATGCATGATTTGCCAGTGATTGTGTACTTAGTTATGGTAGTGTTTTTCTGATTAGACAATACATTTTTTACTTCAGTTACACACAGTTATTTTGTGTAAAGTGTTTATTCTTGGTTCATATACACTTCAACTTACTGATTTTATTTGAAAGACTACTTCAGCTTGGCACCATGGAAATGCATTTTTGTGTAGTGAGAAAACAGGGTGTTCCACATTTTGCCTGTTTGCCACACATTATCACGGTCTGTGTTTCACATTAACCTCTTAAGAGGTTGAGACCTATGTTCAGAACACCTCAGGGTGGGTGTTATTTCCCCAGTAACACACTCCTTGTGGCCTGGTGGGTTAATGGAGTAGACTGCAAGTGAGAGGCGCCCAGGTTTGAAACTTTGCAGAGGTGCTCATTTCCAGATATCCACATCGCTAAATGGGTAGACTTATGGCCTCATGTGCAGTAGGTCAAGGATTTGAATACACAGAAAGTAAACATTAATTTTTTAAGCCCCAGTGGCCTAATGGATAAGGCACTGGCCTCCTAAGCCAGGGATTGTGGGTTTGAGTCCCATCTGGGGTGAAATAATGTAAGAGCTGAGTGGCCTAGTGGGCTAATGCATATGCATTATTGCTTGTATAAATAATGCCTCACCCCTGACCTGAACTGACTGGGAATATGAAGTAAGCTGTTATCATGCCCTCTTAAATGGGAAATTCTACCTGCTAAAGCCTACTGGATCAAGAAGCGGCATGTTAACCTAACACACAAGTGTTTTTCCACAAGTATTTTGGCAGTGTAAGCTGCTTAGAGCAGGGGGCATAGGATATTAAGAAAAAGTGTGCATTGTTGAGACTGTTCATATTCTCACATCAACAGGCGGTCGACAACTGTATAGGTGCCACAGAAATTCTATAGGTGAGATCACTGTCACATCATAAATGTGATCCTCTCTCATGATGGCTACCACATCTAGTACATAATTCCTGCTAATATACTGGAAAAATATTGATTGATGTTTCCTACCCAAATTATCTGGATACCACATTGCCACTGATCCTAAGCCAATAAGTTTTTTCCTGCTTTTTCTGTCTCTCCCAGCCGTTACCCTGTTTGACAAAATGGCTGGCTCTTTTTTCTTCTGGCACTCATGGCCCTTGTACGGAAGAGAAGAGCAAGCCTCTGATGGGAGTTTGGTAGGGAGGTATTTTATATTCATTAGCCCACTTTGTGGCAGTTCATGGCTGCACCACAGAAGCATGTGTTGCAATACCTTGCAATACTAAACTAGTGGTGTATTCAACCCCTCCACACACATACACACAGATATACAACATAACATACCCAGATCAAATTCCACCTACAGTTGCTGACAGGATGAAGCATCTGTTCCCATTCTTTTTGCTGCTGCACTACCTGTCTTCCCCCATATGTCAGTCGTGCAGTAGGTTGAATGACTCCCCCTTCACCTGGACTAGGTCAGTTGAACTATGCTGCTCAACCCCATTCCTCAGCTATCTCCTCTTATACCTGAACTCATTAACAGAACCTACATAGCCAGCGATGAAGTCAGGGTTTCACTCCTCTGCGTCATGAAGCCATCCTTTGGACCACTTTTTGCACTAACCTTTAAATACTGCATGCAGAGTTTGAACTCACTTCTGAAAGATATGCTGCTCAAGTTATCTGGTTATTGTAAATTGTTCATGCATAAAGCCTTTGGTCTTGCTTGGGTCATGGCTAGATGCATGAAGATACGGCAACTTATACCGTAATGATGATTAAAACAATAAATGGAATAGCTGTGCTATCTCTCATAAATAACTGAATACACTCTTATAAAGATCAAGAAGCCCATGCATATTGACAGATTACTTTCATGATGGTGTAATATTTAATGTGCCACATGATTGCCTCTAAGGTTTAGAAAACCTTTAATGTTCTCCGGTTCACCCATTCTCTTGTGATGTTGCAGTGATGCCTCCTTATGCCCTGCTTCACAGACAGATATTTTCATTTTTGTTCACATTTTGTAACCTAATATTATTATCTTTGTTCATCAGAATTGACTACATGCATTTTTTAAGTTGATAACATTAATAGAGCTGACACCTGTTCACTTTTCTTGTGAAATTGATTATCTATAGCATTTACTGTTACTTTATCAAGGTGTAGCCCAGTTAGAGGAAGATAATTTTCCATATTTATCAATGAAATCCATACAGTACTAAGTAAATAGAATGGTTGAGTGCATTCCAATGTAACACGACACCTCATGTGTATAAAAGCAGGTGGCCAGAACTGGCTAGCTACAGTTCTACCTAGAAGAGTGAAACAATGACTGCAATACTAGTAAGTATTGGACTAAGCTAATTCTTTAATAGATGAGGAGAACTAGCCATTTTGTCTTATTGTCAGTCTTGTTTGTAACAGAAGAATCATGCAGATTAACTAAAATGGCATTGTGTTGTTATTTTTTTAGTGAAAATGGGAAATATGTTAAAGACAGCAGGTAGTTTATGAAATCATCTGAAGTCCTAGATTTATGGACAAAAAGATGTGTTTAGAAACAATTAAGTAGTCACCTTCAGGATTTTCATTGCTTCTTCACAGCAGATTCCAAGTGTAACATTTGCTGAATTTTGAAACTACAAATCTTAGCGTCCTTTTATTTCCTTTCAATGTTACTACTTTACTCGCACATACATCAAAGCATATGATATATGAGTATGATTTTAAAAAGCAATAAAAAAACTGGAAAAGAAAAATATCACTCTTGTTATGCTCAATATAGGTATATATATTTGCACATCTCTCTACTTATCAATCTCTACCTCAAATATCTATCTATATAAACTGTTCACATATAAAGCATTTGGCCTTGTTGCATGCATGTTTATATGCATGTGTGTATGTGTATTGTATTGACATATCTAAGGCATGATACTTTGAATAGAATTTTTTCCCGGACAGATGGGCCTTTGCACATTCAGATATGGTGTTCTACCTCACACATCCACTCGTTTAATATACTACTTCAGGTGTTGCACCACCATATAGAAAAAACAAGTTCATTAATACCCTTTTCCTCAAACTGTTTATACACCCAGAGGTAACATATTTATAGGTCACTAGAATGAGGATCAGAGTTCCCATATTGGGTGCTGCAGAGGGCACTAATAGCCCCCTGTGGAAGTGCTATTAATTCTGAACTAGGCATTCAGTGTAGTTAAAGTGATCATCAAAATCAAAGATCACTGTGTATGTATTAGCCAAAGGAGACACAAGAAAAGTTTGCCAGCATTTTTACGAACATGCTTAGACAATTAAATCTAAATAAACTATTCATGAACTTTATATGTATTTTCAGAATGTACAAAGCTCAGGAAGTTCTGTTTTTTTAGGAGGGGGTGATTATTTAAAAGTCATGTAAGACGGTTGACAGCTCAAGGTAAATGCTGAGATTTTCCTTTGCTTCAGTGTAACGTCAGTCTGAGATGTGTTTTAAGGTTCTAGACTTTTAGGTAGATAGGGTTGCATGTATGCTATTTTAATAAAAATATGTAAATTATTACTGCTGTTAACACTGTTTTTATGGATCTGTGAGTGTTTTCATAATGTTTGGCTCTTGAATTCCTATATATTTTTTGCTTTTCATTTTCTACATTTGAAATACTTCTATTATTTTATGGTACTCTTAAGACTAGCTATGATTTCCCATGTGAATTTGTACAACTATTTTAAAATGAGTGGCTTTATAATGAAATTTCAGTTTGATGAAGTCTCTTTGAAGTTTGAAACAAAAATACATTGCAAAATAAACCTCTGATCTACTGTCTCATGTTTACTGACAACCATCTAATTGGATACAGTGTGTGAGGGGATGTAATTATAATTATCACTGCAGACAAGGCTCTCACATGCAGTCACTGCAGTTACAAAACAGGTTGTCAGAAACATACAGAATCTCATTCTACCAACCAGCCACATTAAAGACCAAGTACATAAATTCACATATAGTGAGGCTCTTAAAAGTAATCTACAGAAACCTCAACGGTCTCCTAGATGCAGCTGTAACAATAGGATTCATCAACAACTCCACAAATATTCTACTAAACCACCATCTACCTTGACACAGCTTCAACTCATGGTGTCCCAACTTGTAAGCCCATAAGACAAGCCTCCACACAGACACATGTTCCAGGCCTAGATGATTCCATTATGAGACATGCAGATGTTCTATTCACTAAGCTGAGCAAGGGGAGAGAGTCATGGTCAGCTGCCTATCAGGGGCCATGCATCTTTAGATCATGCACACACTTAGGTCACTGGAACACAAGTACTGGTATGTCATTGTACATGTGGATATAAATGATCTCAGATGTACCTCTCCGGACTACATGAAGAGAGACATGATGGAGCTCTTGGACTATGTATCCCAGGCTAGTATGAGCCTAGCATTGATCAGCTTTCTACCTTCTCTAAGGATGATGCTGCAACAGAAGATAATTGATTTTAACAACTGGCTTAGTGTTTGGTGTCATTTGCAGGAGGTACAATATCTGTCAGCTTGGGAGGATAAGGTTGACAGTCAATGCTGCTTTGCCAGGGATGGCTACACTTATCACCTTCAGGCTTTAAAGTATTGGTTAAAACTTTGCTCATCACCATAGTGCCTTTTTTAGGCGATGCCAACCGGATAAACCTTCCAACATAGCAAAACCAACCCAGGATAATCTAAAGACATTACTGCTCAATGAAAGGAATCTAAACACGAAAATAACTTCACTTCCTGCCAGATCTCCTTTCCTTGGAATAACCTAGATGACTGTGCTGTTACTGAGACATAGTTTGAAGCCATAGAGAGTACCCAGGCAGTGGAAGGTTATAAAGGCTTCCACCAGTTTAGATCAGTTACTGAACAAGAAGAGAGAGAAGATGGAGTTGCCTCAATATTCATGAAAAACAGTTACAACTCAAATTGGTAAAGCAGTATGATGCACCTGAACTTTTCTTTGTTCAACTCACCATAAGAAACCCCCCATACTATATCATTACAAGCTATAGGTCCCCTTCTATGACCCAGGACACCCATTCCACATATATAAATGAATTGGATGGGTTCAGGTACCTAGGCAGTGAAATATTTCCCTGTGGTACATTTGGATGAAAATACATGGTTGAATTGCCAGTCAGCTGCTGAGACATATGGTTGTTGTGAATTCCTTGTGGGCAGAGAAAAGCTCACACTGCATGCCCATAGCTTTAATAACCAAGTGCATGGAGGCAAAATAAGTAATGAGTGTTGTGCTTAGTGTACAGTACATGCTTATGTAACTAAAACATGTAGAGGTGTGATACAGCATAGATGAAGTCTTGCATGCTACTGCAGTCACATTTATGCTCAAGTATGCATTTTATGTAATGTTCCTTAGACACTGTAAAAGGGGCTAGTGGTCCACACACACCAATTATAAAGGCATTGCCCATTGTGCACTGCACTTTTACATCCATTGACATGCCCACTTGCCAGCCTGCTGCTGATGCCTGCCACACTGCTTGCTGTTTCATGTTGCCTTGGGGCCTTGGGCATTATTTTCCCCCTGTGCGTTTGGTTACTGAAGTTGTGGCACTGGGGCTACATTCTTCTGCAGACAGACTAAGTTTACAGTCTTGCTACTTATCACTTGTAAATGTACGACAAGGATTATTTACTGCAGTGAGAGTTTTCACACCTTAGCATGAAAGTGTGGGGGAGGGTTTGTCAAACTTTTTAGGACTACAAAAGATTTATCTTACAAAAAAATGTCTTTTAGCTGCTTTCTTTTGCTGCAAGTAGCTAACAGCTATTTATAGTGTAGAACAAGCTCTGACAGACACATAGATGAGGCTCAGTTAGGTAAATATAGAAGCAGCTCTGTTACAGAAGGTGTGTTTAGATGACAGTGCTTCACATTCCTGCCATTATATTTTAATGACATGAGAAAAAGTACAGTTTTGTACCTACCATAAATGTAGATGTTCGATAGGTTTGCATCTGCAGTCATAACATATGGGTTGTCCTACCTCAGGCAGCCCTTCGGTCTGCCGGATTCCAAAGTCTGGGTCTGGCCTCGGCTGATGTCGCACTTTCCCCGACGTCAGAGCGTCTGTGGTATAAAAGCATCAGCCGACGCCATTTTCCTCAGTTTTTCTTGCCCCAGATGCCAGGTGCCCTCTAGGAAGGCTAAATTTGGATAAATGCTTTAAAGTTCCAAACTTTGCAAATTATATACATGCATAAACAAACAAATACACCATAATAGATTCCCCCAGCTAGTTAAAAGAGGGGTAAGCACCCTAGGAATACCACAGAGGGGAAGGAGGGAGGGTAATCCTGACTGCAGATGCATACCTATCAGACATCTACATTTATGGTAGGTACAAAACTGTACTATGTCCTTCAAGGATGTATCTGCAGTCATAACATATGGGTAGAATACCATAGCCAATCTGGGGGAGGAGGTACTAAGAAAAGGATGGTGTAGTTAGGATCCCCTGCAGGACTGCAGTTGCAAACCCTGCTCTGGATCTAGAGTATAAAGGAAGATTGTAATGCTTGGCAAATGTATGCACGGAGCTCCAAGTAGCAGCTTCTAAAATGTCCTTGGTAGCCACCCCCCGTAGGAAGGCTGTAGTGGTGGCCGTGGCCCTTGTGGAGTGAGGCCTGATATTTTCAGGAACTGTCTTTCCATGAAAGGAGTAGCAAAAGCGAATGCAATTTCCTATCCATTTTGAAATTGTCTGTTTGGAAATTGCTCTTCCTTGCACCCCAGTTGCATATGCTACAAAAAGTTGGTCAGTTTTTCTGCTAGTCTTTGTTCTGTCCAAGTAGTAGCGTAGTTGTCTGTGTATATCCAGGGTGTGCAAAAGTTTTTCCCCTCTATTCTGTGGATTAGGGAAGAACGTAGGCAAATGAATAGCTTGGTTCAAAGATACCCTAGATACCACCTTTGGCATAAAAGTAGGATTGGTTCTTAGTGACACCCTGTCCTGGTGGAAAATAAGAAAAGGCTGCACTGCCATTAATGCTTGTAACTCAGATACTCTTCTTGCTGAAGTGATTGCCAGAAGAAATGCAATTTTCCAAGATAGAAATTGTAGATCCGCTGATGCTGCTGGTTCAAAAGGAGGTAGTGTCAGCTTCTCCAGCACAAAGTTGAGATCCCAGGCAGGTAGAGGGGGTCTTCTTGGAGGTTTAATATTTTTGATCCCTCTCAGAAATTGTCTGAGGAGAGGGTGTGAGAAGATAGGTGGATCCACATTGTATTCTGCTGAGATTGCTGAAGTATGAATCTTAATGGAAGAATAGGACAGGCCATTGTGGAACAATTCTGCTAAGTATTCTAGGATATGTGTTAAACTTGCCACTGTGACATCTGTGCCCTTTGATGTGTTCCAAATGAGAAATCTCTTCCATTTAGCTGAGTATGTCTTCCTTGTGGAAGGTCTGCGAGCCTCCAGGATAATGTCCTTCACCCTCTGAGATAAAACAGTGTGATTGGGATTTAAGGAATTTTCCAGGCAGTTAGTTGCAATGTTTTCAAGTTGGGATGCAGGGTCTTGAAATTGTTCTGCGTCAGAAGAAGAGGCCATAGGGGGAGAGGCCATGATTTTGCCTGAGACATGCTTCTCAATAATGGATACCAGTGTTGTCTTGGCCAGTCCGGAGCTATTAGTATCACTTTTGGCTGTTCCTCCCTGATCTTCAGTAGAACCTTGTACATCAATGGGAGAGGTGGGAAGGCATATACTGTTAGGGCTTTCCAGCTGAAAGAGAGAGAGTCCACCCTCCAAGCCTGTGGGTGGTATGTCCTTGAGCAGAATGTCCTCAGTTGATTGTTGAGTGGAGAGGCGAACAAATCTATCTCCGGCATTCTCCATGTCTTTGCTATGAGTTGGAAGATGTCTGGGCGCAGCATCCATTCGTGTGCATCCATGGTAGTTCTGCTTAAGCTGTCTGCCAGTGTATTTTCTTTCCCTGGCACAAATTGAGCCTGTAGTTGGATATTGAGATTCAGGCATAGTTCCCACAGATTCATAGCCATCCGGCATAGAGGGTAGGAATGTGTGCCTCCCTGCCTGTTTATGTACCACATGACTGTGGTGTTGTCTGTCCTTATTAACAGGTGTCCCTGTTGGAGGAAGGGCTTGAATGCCTCGATTGCATGACTCACTGCCAGCATTTCCTTTTGGTTTATGTGCATGCTTAGCTGTCCTTGAGGCCATAGGCCTTGGATACATTTGTCCTCCATGTGTGCTCCCCATCCTCGGTCTGAGGCGTCCGTGGTGATGGTCTGCCTTGGTTTTGGTTTGTTGAAAGGCAACCCTCTGTTGGACTGGCAGGCCTGAGCCCACCACAGGAATTCCTTTTGAAGGCATGGAATGATTGGTATCATGGTTTCTAAACTGTGACTGTGCTGAGACCATACACTCCTGAGGTACCATTGTAATTTGTTCATATGCAGCCTGGCATGTGGTATTAGAATTATGCAGGATGCCATGTAACCCAGGGCCTGCAGGATCTTCCTTGCAGTAAGCTGAATTCGTCTTGTCAGAATCATGAAGTAATCTGGAAGTTGTTTTTGTTTTTCTTCTGTGAGAAAGGCCATTTGGGTGGTTGTGTCCAGATCTGCACCCAAAAAGGTTATCCTTTGGGATGGCACTAGTCTTGACTTTTGGATGTTGACTGTGTATCCCAAGGACTGTAGCAGGTATATGGCATAGGCCAAGTCCTTTATCAGATTTTCCTTGTTGTCCGCTTGTATTAGGCAGTCGTCCAGGTATGGGTAAATTTGAATTCCCTGTAGTCTGCAATGTGCAATTACTGATGCCAGGCATTTCGTGAATACTCTGGGTGCAGTAGATAAGCCAAAGGGCAATGCTGAGAATTGATAATGCTCTGATCCTGCAAGAAATCTGAGGTGTCTTCTGCAGTTTGGTCGAATAGGGACGTGCAGGTATGCCTCCTTGAGATCTAGAGTCACCAGCCAAGACTCCTTGCCCAACATGGGAAGAAGTTGCTGTAGGGTCAGCATTTTGAATTTTGGCACAATGAGATAAGTGTTCAGTGCGGACAGGTCGAGAATAGGCCTCCATTGATTTTCCTTTCTTGGTACAAGGAATAGTTTGGAGTAAAATCCTTGGCCTTGTTCTGAACATGGTACCTTTTCTATAGCTTTCATCTGAAGTAAATTGCTGATTTGTTTTAAAGCCTCTGCCCTCTGATTTGGTGGAAGGTTTGGCATTCTGCCTCTTTTTGGAAAAGTGTGAAAGTGGAACCTGTATCTTTTGTCTATTATTTGCAGTGTCCATGTATCCTTTGTGATATAATGCCAGTTTTTTGAGAATAAAGCCAGCTTTCTGCCCAAGGGTGCTTCTAGTTGATCCCTGGTACGTGGAATCAGAGTTAAGTCATTGAGCCTGACTTGTTGTAGTAGTTGTTGTTGTTGCTGTTGCACTACTCCTCTGGTTGGCAGGCTGCCACTGACGGCCTCTGTATGAGCCCTTCCATTGACCTCTGCCTCTAGGGCGCCTGTTCCTGCCTCTCTGGGCTCTGTCTGAATCTGGAAAGGACCAATTCTTAGTAGGCCAGTTTCTGCTGAATCTCGGTGGCTGAACTTGCAGGAAATCTTTAACTGTTTGCACAGATTTTGCCTTTTCTTCAACCTTTTTTAAGATCTCCTGAGCAGAGGAGCCAAATAAATTTTGTTTCTCCATTGGAGCATCCAGGAGTTTAGCTTTGACATGGTTTAGCAAAGATTGCTCCTTCAGCCAGGCATGCCTGCGAATAACTGCCCCAGTCATAGCTGATCTAAATGAAGCCTCCAGTGCATCATAGCCACATTTTAAGAAATGATTACTAACCTGTTGTGAGTTGTGTACCAACTCCTGAAGGGATTTACGGTCTAGGGTTTCAGGAGAAGAAAGTTTCTTATTCATTTCATCTAACAAATATTCCTGGTACTGTATCATATGAAATTGACAGTTTAATGCCCTGACAGAAAGAGTTGCAGAAGTATACACCTTCTTTCCCCATCTCTCTAAAGCTCTAGACTCTCTGTCAGAGGGTAGAGGATTTTTGGCAGTAGCGGCCGCAACCCCTTTAGGGCCCTGAGAAATAGTTTCTGGGTCTGCAGAGTGGGCTTTATACAAGTGGAAATGAGAATCCGGAACCCTGTAGTATCTGTCAGGCTTGGCAGGGGCCGGAGGGAGAGTATCAGGGGCCGTACTGACATCATTGTACACATCATCAATTACATTTAGAACAGGAGGTATAGCTAAGGGCCTATGCTGAGGCAAATGCAAAAAGGTCCTTAATCTTTTTCTAGAATCAGAAAAATCCTGACCTTGCCATTGAAAATGCTCCCTCATGGAGTGTAGAGTCTCACGAAAGGAAAACTCCTCAGGAGGGGTGGCCGAAGGGATAGATTCCTCTGCATCTGAATCCTCATAAGGTGAGTAAGCCCCTTCCTGGTGGTCTGACAACTCAGATCCATCCGTGGAATCATCTGAGGAGTGTGGATCAGAGGGGTCAGTCCTGGGCCTTTTGTCTGGTGGAGGTTGAGAGGCCCTGTCTGGGTGAGGTTGTGAACCCCTAATTAAGGAAATAAGGTCCTCAGCAAGGCTGAGGATCTGTGAACTAGAGGTAGGCCTCTGGGAAGTATATTTGGGAGGCAAAGCTTTTGAAAGTTTGGCAGCTTTAGCCCTTAAAAAGGCCTTAATGGACATGGAAGCAGGGGGCCTAGCTGCCCCACGTGCAGGGGTAGAAATGTCCAAAGGTATGGTGTCGGACAATTCCTGCACACTAGCTTCGGTTGGTAGTTCTGAAGCCGACTCAGCCGGGGCCTCTCGGGCCTCGGTGGTCGGAAGTATGGTTTCGGAAGAAGGAATTGCCGAGGACTCGGTTTCGGCCGAAACCGAGACACTCGCGGTAGGCCTAGCCGTGGTTTCAGCCAAAACCGCGGGCCGCGAGTGTCGGTCCTTTTCCTTGCGTTTTTTGACCATATCTTAGTCGGAGTCTCCGACGGCATTTTATAAGCAAAAGCGGCTCCAAAAAATTCCTCTGCAAACTCCGACCGACGTCTAAGAGTTCGTCGGTTGAAGGAGGCACAGGCTAAACAGGCCGATACGTCGTGGTCTGGGCCTAAGCAAGGAAGGCAGTAAGAATGGAAATCCTTATGAGGTATTTGTTTCCCACAAGTTAAACAATTATTTACTTTGTCTGACATCGGCTGAGGCAAGAAAGAGTCCCCAACGGGGTACTTAGCTCTTCAAAAAGTCTTCGGTAGCTGAAATCACTGGATCTGACCGACCGGCACTTGCGAACAGCTTCTGCTTCGGGCACCGCGTGGCAAGAAAGACTGAGGAAAATGGCTTTTGCTGATGCTTTTATACCCCAGACGCTCTGACGTCGGGGAAAGTGCGACATCAGCCGAGGCCAGACCCAGACTTTGGAATCCGGCCAACCGAAGGGCTGCCTGAGGCAGGACAACCCATATGTTATGACTGCAGATGCATCCTTGAAGGACATCAGCACCACTTCCTTATGTCTGGCATGAGTCATATAAAGAGGACTTAAAATGTATTCTGGGAAGAAGGAATGAAAGCCAAAAAATAAAATCATGTTACCAAGGCAGGTCCCATCATTTGCCATTTTGAAAGAAACACATTAAAATTGTAAAAGAAGAATTTGGAGTGATTCTGAGGCATTCAAATAGCTCAAAACAAAGAAACAATGAAAAAATATATTTTTTGAGTTCTAAGGTGGAGTTTTCCTTTACTATTGCTACACAGTCAAGTATGCTAGCATGTACTGCATTTAAAGTGATTTGTTTTAACTGTTTTTGTTCTGCAAAAAAATCAACAAAAAATATTCGAAGCTTGTTTCCCACCTTTCCTGTTACTAGTGTAGTCCAGATACAGGTTTTATGTATCCAGGACTGTTTTGTAAGTTTCTGAGTTCCCCAGACCATTTTGTGTTAAAGGGAAGCCTTCCAGCTTATCAGTGGGAGTGGTAAGCTCTAGGTAGCAAGAGGAATGGTTTCTGGCTCTGAAATTGTAGTTTATTGGCCGTTTGGGCAGTTTTTCTATCCCTTTCAGCTTTCTGGTTTAAAACTCCATGTTTGCGTGTCGCTAAGCTGGGGTAAATACTTACCGGTGCCAGAAAGTCTGCTCTTCAATTTTTCCCTTAGATCTTGCTAGTTCTCTTCTCTCTTGCACTTTAATTAGCTTATTCACCTAGCACTTCATCTGGCTTCCTGTAGCAATTATTTTAGCACACATAAGTGCTATCAGCACTAGACATCCTATAAGAAAACAGCTCCAGTACTTAGCAATGATGACCATCCGTCCTGGCATGTCTAAAGGTCAGTTCTCTGTGGTTTCTCCTATTAACCTAGTGAACTTGGGCATTCTGAGGCAGTGCAGCAACTGTCCTGTGTACACAGACAACCCTCTCCTCTTACCTCCCAACACTCAGACTTGTGAGAGATGCACTTACATCTCCAAATTGGAAGCCATGCACTCTCCAGCCAAGACTGGAATAGATGGTCAAGCAGAGAAGGTCAACACCTGCACCACACCACATGGAACACATAGCCCTCCAGAACACCCACCATCACAGTTCTCACATAAAAACACAAACCACACACCCACCTTCACGGAGGCTCACAATAGAAATCTACCCAAACAGCAAAGACCTCCAAGGCAGAAACACACTCAGCCACCACAACACAGTACAAACCACAGGACACATGGCTCACCTACACAGTGTGCCCCTCAACCTAAGGCAAACAAGCTTGCCCAATACACTAATCATAGGTGACTCATTAGTGAAGCACTCTGATGTCCCACTCACTAGGTTGAATAAGGAGAAGGTAACAGTCAGCTGTCTATCAGGTGTCAGAATCCACCACATATCACACACACTCAGGTCTCAACACAGCAAATACAAATATGACTCTGTCATTGTCCATGTGGGTGTGAATGACCTGAGATGCACCTCCCTGGACTACATGAAAAGACCCATGGTGGAGCTCTCAGATTATGTGGCCCAGGCAGGTATGACCCCTAGCCCTGAGCAGCATCCTACCGTCACCCAGAATGATATCGCAGTATAAGCAGAAAATGATTGACTTCAACAATTGGCTAAGTGTCTGGTGTCATTCTAAGGGGATCCAGTATCTATCTGCTTGGGATGACATGATTGACAGACCTCAATGCTTTGCCAGAGATGGCCTGCATCTGTTACCCCTCAGTTTCTGGATACTGGCTAAGGCTCTTGCCACTCCTATGCTGCCTTTTTTAGGTGGTAATCCAAAGACCAAATTACCACTTTAACAGCTATAAATAAATGCAATCTGAGGGTCATGCTGCTCAATGCTAGAAGTCTTAATCTCAAGATGCACTCGCTCAAAGCACTCCTCAAAATGGAGAACATCAACATTTGTGCTGAATGGAGACCTGGTTTAAAGCAGCCCTGCGCTACCAGGCTATAACTCGTTCCACACCTTTTGGCCCCAGACCATGGACCGAAGCTCCAAAGGTGGTGGTGTCTCCATATTCATAAAGGATATGGACACTTCCAGACTAGTAGCCCAGCATAATGCATCTGAGATACCCCAGGTACAACTAACAATGGGTAAGACGGCAATTCAGCCTGCTATAGGTCCCCAGCCATGTTCCAAGACTCTCACTCCACGTTCCTAAGCACCCTGGAAACTATTAGGGTCCAACCCAACACTCTCATACTAGGTGACTTCAACTACCCCTCCATCAACTGGGAAAACTACTCATGCACCAATACACTGGCCCAACGCCTCCTGGAATTCATCATTTCCAATGCCCTGGGCCAGCTCATTCTTTTTTACTAACATGGCAACTGTTGCTCTACACCAATAGTCAGTTCCTCCCTGGTTATATCAACCACAAGCTAATCACCATGGAAATCCACATCATACCCACACCTCCCGCATAGGTAACCACCATGAAAAACTTCTCCAAAGCTGACTTTGGGCTCTTAAAAACAGAGGTGGCTAACTTCATGGCACTCATGCCAATAGAAAATAGATGCATGACTGTTGAATCATACACCAATGCACTGTACAAACACGTACATAAATGCATGGAACTAGCCATACCCAACAGAACCAAGATGCTATTCCTCCAAAAAAAGGAAGCCAATCTGGTGGTCCCCTGCCATTAATAAATTCTACAACAGAAAGAAACACCTGCTGTAGAAAAAGGTGAAGTCCCAAGACTGGAAAAACTTTCTTATTAGCCTCAACAAAAAGTTGAGATCCCTCATCAAACTCTCTAAAGCCAGCTATGAAGGCAGAATTGTGGCAGACACTAAAAACAATAACAAAGCCTTCTATAGTTATATCAAGAATCTCCATGGCAATACCCAGATTTGCTCCGAGTTACTGCACAATGGTACCTCCTATACTGAGCCAACAGATATTGTCAACATACTGACTGACCGATTCAGTGCCAACTTCACCCCTCTCACCCCCCCCAAAGGACCAATCACAATACCGGAAGAATGCCTGGCACCCAGCATCACTGCAGCACAGGTTAAAGCTGCATTGTCCAAGGCCAAGCATACAGCTTCCATGGGAGCCAACAATATCCCTGGCTGTGTTCTACATGAACTACAAACTGAACTGGCACCACACCTGTGTGCCCTGTTCACTCTCAGCCTCAACTCAGGCTTTGCCCATACTGAATGGCGCACTGCTACAGTCATTCCTCTCCATAAAGGGGGAGTGAATACAGACCCTGTGAATTATCATCCCATTAGCCTGATGAGCCTGATATGTAAGGCTATGGAGCGCATCATCCTGGACCTAATTAACAGGGATATAGGGAATCTCCAAACTCTAGATCCCATGCAATTTGGTTTTGTGAAAGGTAGATCATGCCTGCTCAACCTGGTTGACTTCTTTCAGACAGTCACCAGAGCTGTGGATAAGGGTAATGGAGTTCATACAGCCTACCTCAATCTGGCCAAGGCCTTTGATACTATTCCTCACTCAGGAATTATTAATAAACTCACCAAACTAGGCATCAACCCCTATATCCTTAGGTGTGTTGCAAATTGGCTCACAGATAGAACCCACAGTATGAAAGTAGCAGACTCCAAGTCAGACTGCTGACCAGTCATGAATGGAGTCCCACAATGTTTGGTCCTGGGTCCTTTCTTGTTTGGGATCTACTTCTCAGAAGTCGAGGCCAACACGGAGGGACGCTGGTTGACCAAATTTGCAGACAGCTGCAAGCTGAGAGCAATTATTAACTCCCCAAGTAATGCTGACATCCTACAGAAAGGCTTCACTGAGACCAATAACTGGTGTCGAAACCATGGCCTTAAGCTTAATGCCAAAATATGTGCTGTCATCCCCTTTGGGAAAAATTCATTTCCCACTAATTACTGCATTAATGGAAGCCCACTGAACACTGAAGACGTTATAAGAGATCCAGGGACACAGGTTGACAGCAACCTATCCTTCGACCAACATATTGCCACTGTGGTCAGAAAGTCCTTCTATGTGGCACATCTCATTACCAAGGGTTTTGCATCCAGCAAGAAAGAGGTCATCATCTCTCTCTACTCTTCCCTCACTAGGCCAGTCTTCGAGTATAATGCCCTATTTGGCATGTATCTGACTAGACACATGCAACAGCTGGGAAGACCACAAAAGTACCACATGAAGAGGATCCTAGGCCTTAAACACATGTCCTGCATGGACAGACTCAAAAAACTCCAGCTATTCTCTGTCTCATCATCTACTAAGAGGCGATCTCTGCTTGACTTACAAAGCCATGTCTGATCCAACTCTATTAGAAATGCTACATCTAAAGAAATATCAATCCCTCTGCACCACACACTTCAGAAACCCCAACCTCATTACCACAATCAACAGAACATGCTGGAGGGACAGGTTTATAACCCGGAGACTGCCCATGCTCTGGAATAGACTTCCCATACATGTCAAGCAGAGCACCTCACTGGCACTCTTCAAGAGAAATCTTGATGAGTGGATGGGAAATAAAAAGTTCACCCCAGGGATCACTCCAGTGGGTCAACTTGATAGAGGCACTGGGATCTAATGTCGGGCGGCACAATGCCAGGGTACTTCTATAGGCTAGGCTTGCAAAGGCTCCAGGGCCATTAGCCTAGTACAGATCTATGAACCTATGAACAACATCATCTCAGTGCATAAACTATACTCTCCATCTGACAACAGTATCTATCAACAGATTTAAATGGAATTCCATGTATCTTATCAAATGTTTTCACTACATACTTGCAGTTTACACATATATTGCAAGGGAAAGTTCCATGCTTACAGGTTGAATTACCAAATTATTCATAGGCTGCTCAAACCTGCTGTGAACCACAATATCTCTAATATTGCATCCTCTCTCATAAGAAAACATTGGGACCTTCCCTATTACCTGCTGATATGTTTCTAAAGAGGGGTTACAACAGAAGTTTAGTGGAACAAGCTTTATGTTGTATTAGAAATTAAATAAATAAAAGAAGGGAAGTGATAGATTATGTGCACACTAACAATTGTAAGTTCAGAATGAAATTTTTGTAGTTTATTTATTTTACATTTGTTGACCCGGGTAGTCTGACTGGATATATGTCCATTTTCAGCGGAGGCCCGGTAAAAAAAGCTCCAGAGAAGCACATAAGGTATTACACTTGAGGCATGCAAATTTACAAAGTATATTCAAATGCAGTCCATAGGAAGGAACTCACAAGATTCAAAGTAACTTTACATAAACAAAATGTGACAACAATTTGCAGATTAGATATGAGGAGAACAATGCACACAATATTTTTAGCCATAATAGACAGAGTGGTAGTTAATCAGGGTTAGCACGGGGGCAAAGCCAATGTGTTTTAAGGTATTGTTTCAAGCCATTTTTGAAGAGATTTAGAGAGGATTCCAGGGTAAAGTTGGCTGGGAGAGAATTCCAAGTTCTGCCAACGAAGTTGGCAAACAGGGAGGCTCCAGCTGTGTCGTTAGCTGTGAGTGTTTGGACCTGAAGTTTATTGGATGAGCATAGTGGCCTGGGGTTATTATAAGGTTTTATGATGTTTGTGAGTGCAGGAGTATTTTCAGGTTTGTTGAACAATATTCAAAGTGAACAAGTTGAAGAGGTTATAAAATATTATTGGGATTTTTTACTACAATATAATGATTTGAAAAAGGTAATAGAGTATGTCCCAATCTTTTCCTATGAGAGAGGATGCAATATTAGAGATATTGTGGTTCACAGCAGGTTTGAGCAGCCTATGAATAATTTGGTAATTCAACCTGTAAGCATAGGAACTTTCCCTTGCAATAAATATGTAAGCTGTAAGTATATAGTGAACACATTTGCTAATATAAATGGAATTCCATTTAAATCTGTTGAGAGATACAGTTGTCAGACATAGGGTATAGTTTATTCACTGAGATGATGTTGTGGGGTATTTTATATAGGTGAAAACAAGAGGGTATTCAAGTCTAGGCTGCAAGAGCATATAAGAGATATTAGAAATGGTAGACTTGAAAGCCCTCTGGCAATACATTTTAAAACTTATCATGAACGTGACCCTGATAGTCTTAAGGGGACAATTTTAGAAAGAATAAATGCTGAGCAATGAAATTTTGATATTAAAAAGGCTGCTGTATAAAGAAGCTCTGTTTATTTTAAAATATGCAACAATGACCTCTGGTGGGCTTAATGTAGAATACAACTGGAAGGTTTTTGTTTGATGTGTTAATTGTTTTAATTGTTTAATTGTATAACTGGAGATGGATTTTTTGTATATAAGATGAATGTTTCTGTAATTGTCTTTACTCCTTGAAGGCTTTTTGGGTCGAGGTCTAGAGTATGAACCTGTTATTAAATTTGATGACCTGGTCTGCTGGTTGTCATTTTATTCTATTTGGTTTTATTCTTTCATTGGTTGGTTGGTTGGATCTAATAACATATTCCCTGCAGTACCTATCATGACTGTGATATAGGGTGGCATTCCTAGACCAAAGATTTGTACTCATGCAACATGTAGCTGCACTGTGTGCAGCTATGCCTGTATACAAATGCACAGAGTGCAGGCTAATTACAATGACTGCAATAATGAGAAAGCCTATGCAAAAGAATACCTACTTTCTGCAACTGCAAAAAATGGGAGAAAAAGATTTTAAGTGTGATTTAATTCAATAATGAGTAAAGTCTCAAATAATTTTAGAAATATTAGGAAGTTGTGGATGAACCCTGTACTGCACAAGCCTGCTTCAAATAGCGGTTGGTAGTTAAGGCAAGCAGCACTCAGCAAAGCAACTCAGAATGCATTTCTAAAAAATGATAATGGGGTTATATACTGACTATAGGAGGTGTCCACATGGAGACACCCTGCCTGGTTCTTTGTACAGTGTGGAAAGGGAAGATAGGAAAACTGCACAACAGGGGGACATAGCATAAGGGACACAGAAGGAAGACATCAAGAAGGTTATGCTGGAGGATTTCAGAGAGGAGAGTCACTATGTTTTTGTTAGCAGAAAGACTCCCACTATTTTTTCTTTTTTGTTTTTTTGTTTTTTTATATATGAGATGGAAGATGGGGAAGGAAGGAAGAGACAAGGAAGGAGGGATATGAAGAGATGTTGAAGCAGCTCTCACATTAGTACAGAGGAACTCAAAATATTTCCATTTCCTGATGGTGGTAGTGCAGTGAAAGACCCTGATGGCATGGGGAAGGAGGATTCTGATGGCTCAGTGGTCAGTGCCACCAGGGCATTGGTCTTGTACCTGCTGAAGAAAGTCCTGCATGGACTGAAGGTACTTATCCTTTGCCCACTCGGCCACATCCTCAACCAGGTCCTGAAGCTCATGCCTTTTGCAATTTTCAGGCTGTGTCATATCAGGGTAACAACGAGACTGGTGCTACCACCCTGACCCTATGAGGATGTCCCTGGGTACACAGAGGGTGATTTTGAATATTTCCTAACCTGGAATGAACATGGTTGGGGTGCTGCAGGGATCTTTGGAACTGTGGAAAAGGGAACATAAAAGGGAGAGAAAGAAAAAAAATCCAAAATAATACATATAATTTAAAAAGACAGGAAAGGAAAAATGGAGACAATAAACTCACTCATAATTAAGCGTCCCATCAGCACATACTTCATTGACAGTGCCTACTAAGCATCTAATAAACAGGTCTAAGAAATGAAATGGCGCTGCATTTTACACTGAATAAATATTCTGCAATATGGTACAGGCATAGATTGTGCTGAACTGGTATTACAGTGTTTTAAGTCGTCTTTGATTACTGTTTTTAGGTTGTCACTTGGCTTGCAGACCAGGGAACAATTAAGGAGCCTTTCCCATACACTCTCAGATGCCCCCAAGTACTGTACGGTTAAGTGACTTGCTCAAGGTCACATACTAGGCAAATAATCTCAGAGGGAATCAAGCATCAAACCCTGTATCACAAGATATACAGCTCACAGACATCAGTCATATATCTGGCAGTTGGCACAGAGGGTTAAGTCTATATATATATCTATAGACTTAACCCTCTGTGCCAGCTGCCAGATATATGACTGATTTCTTTAAAAAAAAATGATAGACTGTTTTCATATTATTTGCAACAGAGTACATTTCTGAATCTTACATGATTTTGTAAGCATAAATAATGTTTGCATACTCACAAGCACCCTCATTTAACCTAGCAAGCCGTCCCTGGGCTTTCTTCTTATTATACATCTCTTCAGATATAGAAAAAAGAACAAAGCGGATACATAGTTGCTTACCTATCATACACGGTGGATATAAAACGTTTACATACCCCTGTTAAAATGCCAGGTTTTTGTGATGTAAAAAAATGAGACTACAATAAATAATTTCAAAACTTTTCCCACTTTTAATGTGACCCATAACCTGTACAATTCAATTGAAAAACAAACAAATCTGTTAGGGGAAAAAATATACAAAATAAAAAATGTACAATAAGCTGGATGCATAACTGTGCACACCCTTAAACTAATACTTTGTTGAATCACCTTTTGATTTAATTACAGCATTCAGTCTTCTTGGATAGGAGTTTATCAGCATGGCGCATCTTGACTTGTCAATATTTGCCCACTGTTCCTTGCAAAATCACTCCAAATCTGTCAGATTGTGAGGGCATCTCTTGTGCACAGCCCTCTTCAGGTCACCCCACAGAGTTTCTATTGGATTTAGGTCTGGGCTCCTGGTGGGCCATTCCAAAACTTAATTTTCTTCTGGTGAAGCCATTCCTTTGTTGATTTGGATGTATGCTTGGGGTCATTGTCTTGTTGAAAGGTGATATTCGTCTTCATCTTCAGCTTTCTAGCAGATGCCTGAAGGTTTTGGGCCAAAAGTGACTGGAATTTGGAATTGTTCATAATTCCTCCACCTTGACTAAATCCCCAGTTCCAGCTGAAGAAAAGCAACCCCAAAGCATGATACTGTCACCAACATGCTTCACCGTGGGAATGGTATTCTTTTGGTGATGTGAAGTGTTGTTTTTGTGCCAAACGTACCTTTTGGAAATGTACCCAACAGGTTCAACCTTGGTCTCATCAGACCATAACACATTTTCCCACATGCTTTTGGGAGACTTGATGTATTGCTTTGCAAATTTTAGCCAGGTCTGGATGTTTTTCTGTGTAAGAAAAGGTTTCTGCAACCCTACCCCATAGTCCAGACATATGGCGAATACGCAAGATTGTTGTCACATGTAGTACACAACCAGTACTTGCCAGAAATTCCTGCAGCTTCTTCAGTGTTGCTGTAGGTCTCTTGGCAGACACTCTGACCAGTTTTCATCTTGTATTTTCATCAATTTTGGAGGGGCATCCAGTTCTTTGCAGCATCACTGTTGCCCCATATTTTCTCCACTTTTTGATGACTGTCTTCACTATGTACCATGGTATATATATCCAATGCTGTGGAATTTTTTTTGTTCCCTTCTCCTGATTGATACCTTTCAACAATGAGATCCCCCTGATGCTTTGTAAGCTCTCTGCGAACCACAGCTTTTGCTGTAGCAGGCAACTGAGTAAATATCAGGAAAATCCTACTAGGACAGTTGAACTTTATTTGTGGTTAATCAGAGTCTCTTTAATTGATGGCAGATGTGTACTAAAGAAGACTGAATGCTGTAATTAAATCAGAAGGTGCTTTAACAAAGTATTAGTGTATGGGTGTGCACACTTATGCAACTGGCTTGTTGTACATTTTTTATTTTTTATATTTTTTTTACCCTAACAGATTTGTGTGTTTTTCAATTGAATTGTACAAGTTATAGGTCACATTAAAGGTGGGAAAAGTTTTGAAATGATTTATTGTGGTCTCATTTTTTATATCACAAAAATCTGGCATTTTAACAGGGGTGTGTACACTTTTTATATCCACTGTATTTGTGTGCATAGCTGTGTAAGACAATCATTTTTTTTTTATTTTAACCAGATATGATACATTGTAAAGAATACAGTAAACCTTCTTACCCTAAATGCAATTTATTAAGAAGAATGGCTGATTTATGTGTATTCATCGACCCTTTTTTACTTCATACTATTAGTACGTCTTAACTTTGCTTACTACAACCAACTGTTGTGGGATGCAATGAGATTCCTTTTCTGTGATGCATTTGTACTGGCTCCAGCTTGTTTGGTTGGGGTGGGATACAGCTTGCAACTATTGCATTGCTATACATTTACTTTAACTGTGTACGCTGCAACATGCCTTGCATAGATTACCAATGTAGTTTTAAGGAAGAGAGTTCTTACTTTCTGCAAAAATAATTTGAACAGATTAGCCTACTATAAGTTGTATGCATTTCATTCATTTGTTAGCCTGCCCCCAGCCCCCAACCCATGTGGTGGTTAACTCTGGTCAGCAATCTTGCATATGCTTCAATTATTCTGGAAATAATGACTGTCTTGCAAAGGTAGAACAGTAAAAACTGAATTTGGCTTATAGTGACTACTATATTTTTAAAGGCTTTACCCATTTCATAGAAATAACCTGTGCTTACCTATGTATATGTATGTGTACATCCATCTTTACATCCATATGTACATACATTGCCTTTAGTAATTATTGCTTATGTATATATGTGTAAGAGGTTCTCCCATTCGATTCTAGGCTGGAGTCTGCATGTCCTCCCTGCAGTCGAGTGGAGTTCAAAAGACATGCGTGAATGGGCATGCCTTCATTTAAGGTTGGGCATCAGGCTGGCACCTCGGCACCATAAAAATCGACTGCCAATCATTAGCGGACTGGAGTTCCGCAGTGGTGACCCCTAACCAGGAAAAGCCGAAACAAAAATAATAACTTGTTATATATGTGTATATGCATGTTTCTATATCTAATCTATATCTATCTTCCAATCTATGTGTGTGTGTGTGTGTGTGTGTGTGTGTGTGTGTGTGTGTGTGTGTGTGTGTCTGTGTGTGTGTGTGTGTGTGTGTGTGTGTGTGTGTGTGTGTGTGCATGTGTGTAATACACATATGTAAGCATATACAGATGTGTTTATGCATATGTATATACATAAATATGTACATGTTTTCACATACACACACACATATACACACACACATATATATATATATATATATATATATATATATATATATATATATATATATATATATATATATATATATATATAGATAGATATATAGATATATATATAATATACACACACACACACACACACACACACACACACACACACACACACACACACACACACATCTATATTTGTAGAGATATAATATATGTTTACATGCATGCATACATACATATTTAGGTGCACAATGCTTGCATTTATTTAACATACTTTCAAGTTATTATCCTAACATTATTTACAAACCTATTTATACACCTATGAAGAGGAAAAAGGAAAAAAGTTACAATCCCTACTGTAGAACTATGGTCTTCTCTCCTGAACCTGTCACACCTGTCCTACTGGGCCATCTGTTTTGCCCCTCTATCTCTGTAACAGTAGAGATAAGCTGAGATAGGATAAATAACTGCTCGTCCAACAAGGATATACAAAGATGAAACCACAATTTATTGTAGAACAATAACACATCCAGGTTTAGCGCTTTCGACTGAGCACCAGTCTTCCTCAGAACAAAAAACTACTAAAATCCTTGCATATTTATACACATCAGTTAATTGCTTAATAGTATAATTGATGAAAAAAGTCCGCCAAAAAAATTAAAGAGACAAGACTTCTTATACTTACATCTATATAACAACCTATGAACTATTTCACCTATAAAATACATACACATTAAATAAACATAAATAAAAATGCTAACTATATAAATGTAAAATCAATAATTCAGAATAACAACCATTTGTACATTTAAAATATATGCATATACATAATAATATACTTGTGGGTGCAATGTGTAACTAACTCACCTACCCACTCAAATCTTATATATCTAAATAATAGATGGAAATGAGTATGGTCATGAATATAATGTAGGCCACATATCTATTAATTGAATATATCGTGGGCTGACAGGGAGTATATAAAAACAATTATGAGGCTAAAGCTAAAAGGTTTGATACTTATAAACTCATTTAAGCCAGGCGGTCTCGTAGAATCAGTTAAGATTTGCCATTTACTCTCCAATTGGGCCAATTTCATTTTCCAATTACCTCCGAAGGGTGTATCAATTACTTGATCAATAATAGAAAAACAAAGTTGTGTTCTTCTCCCTTCTCTGCTATGTGCCTATATAACGCATTTTGGTGTCACATTTGCCTATCTTATATATGTGTTCATAAATCGTTTTTCAGCTGCCTTTCCGTCTTCCCTATATAGTGTGCATTGCATTTTGTACATACGACAATATAAACCACCTGCTTGGTGTAACAATTACCTGTCCTACATTTGATGGTAGTATGACATATATCATCCAATTTTATAATCTTGGTTGAATTAATATATTTACATTGCGCATCTTCCACATTTGGATGTACCTTTGTATGTATTAAGAACTTGTTTGTTGTGACTGGCTTTCACTAATAACAACTTCATATTAGGGGCTGTCTTAAAAACACATCTGGGTTTGGTTCCTAGTATACCCTCCAATTCCATGATGGTTAATGTATTCCAGTATCTCTCTAGAATTTCCTTAATCATGTAAGTATTAGGTGTATAGGTGAGTATACACACCCTTCCAGATGTGTCATTGTCACGACATGTCTGTTGCTCCATTCTATAACAACCCAGCAAGGGTTTGTACTTGATTCCCCATTCATTATATACATAATTGATTACATCCATAACCATTTTGTCTGGGTATGCTCTACTAATAAACATGTCCTTGATAACATTTAATTCAAGTTCCAAGATATCGCTGCACGTATGCATTCCCCTTTGATGACATTTTTGAAAATATAAGGGGGATGATTACTACTGAAATGGACATAATCATTCGAAAATGTAGGTTTCCTGTAAATCCTGGATGTAAATCCACTTGAATCCTGACTCAATAATACATCTAAATATGAAATTTCATTTTTACTATAATTATGAGTAAATTTTAAGAAATCTACTGTATTATTGATGTACTGCATAAATTTGTGTAATCTTTCCACTGATGCTTTCCACAAAATGAAGATATCATCCAAATATCTAACATATAAAACTATGTCTTGAAAGAATTCACTTTTGAACACATATTCGGATTCCCAATCCGCCATCACTAAATTAGCAAAAATGGGAGCACACGCTGCTCCCATAGCTACTCCCTTAGTCTGTCTGAAAAACTCCCCTTGGCATGAAATATAATTATAATCTAGTACTAGTGACATCATGTCACAGATTAGGCATACTTTTTCCCATGAAAAATCGCTATATTTCTTCAAACTTCTCTCAAAACATTCCAGGCCCTCATCCTTAGGTATGCTGGAAAAAAGATCAATGACGTCTACAGTCAAAAATATTAAGTTCGGATTCCATTTATCGTTGGTTATTTCCCCCAGAAATCTCCACGAATCTTTCATAATATGGGGAATATTGTCATACACTTTCTTGAGCCATCTATCTATCAATTTCCCAATATTAAAGGTTTTAGACCTGGATCCCGAGACAATCGGGCGAAAAGGTGGATATTCAATAGATTTATGCACCTTAGGTATTCCAACCAGTTTAGCCAGCACTGGATAATCCGTTTTCAAAAAGGAATAAGTGTCGTTAGATATTCTGTTGTCAATAAGATATTCTTCTATAATGAGATCAATATGCTTGTGTCCTATATTAATTTGGTTCAATGAGATGTTTTCATAATTCCCTGTATTGTATAATATCTCATGTAATTCCTGATAGTATTCGTTCGTATAATATATCACGGCTCCACCTCCTTTATCGGGTTTCATCACCCTGATTTCTTTATTATTCAAAATATCTTGTAGGCTTTTTCTTTCTTGTGAAGTCAAATTATCAACAGTACCATGTCCATGAATTTTCATTTTATTGTGTATCCAATAAATGTCATTGCATACCAATTGTTCAAAATTGTGAATGTGTGGATTAGTGATGGGTATATAGGTACTCTTCACACAAGGTCTGTACCAGCTATCTTATTACCCCTTTAATGGTACCCTTGTTTATATTTTTATCATCTTCGTTGACTTTATCAAATTGCGGCTAAATTCAGCTTCCTACAGTACATTTTGACCTCCTTGATATTATCCACCAGGTCCCATCCTGTCATGGGTATAAACTTCATCCCTTTACTTAACAGTTTGGCCCAAGCAATATCTATCTCAATGTCTGTATAATTAAAAACTTTAAATCCTTCAAATAATATAATTTCTGGTCTTTGTACCTTATTAATCTCTGTATCCACACTCAGGTTTATACCATCTATGACATCATTATTGTTACCATTGTCTCCTATGTTAAAATCAGGTGTATAGTTGAGAGGGGTAGCTGGTATATTACTAACTGACGGATTCACTTTCTGTACCATTGTTTTGTGTGTTCCATGCTGGATGGAATCTTCCACCCTGAAAATTTTCCTCCCTAAAGAGTTCTTAGCCTGTTTCCTCTTGAGTGGATTTTTATATACTTCTGTAACCTTATAGCTTGGCCAAATATAGGCTCTATCATTTTTGTATGCTTCTATGTCACGTGTCATTTTCCTATTTTTCCTCTCCACTATACTATGTACATTATTTTCAGCATACGTATACTGTTTCATATACAGCTCTTTCCAACACTCATAATCCTGATGTTGGGTGATGGTATGATTCATATGTTCCAATTCATCTGATAACTTAATTAATTTACCATCTTGGTACTTAATTAATAATTTCATGTAATCATAACCAAACCTGTCAAATAATTCATTAAAATCCTTAATAACTTCAGTTGTGTATTTAATACCCAAAGGTAATTTAAAAAATCTGAGACCTTTCGGTACTATTTTATGCTTTAAACAATTAGATAAAAAATTACAATCAATTTTGGTATTTTTATAAGCCACTAGTTTTTTACCAAAATCAAAAATAAGTTCCTTCAATGAAGTATATAAAACCTCTGTATTAGAACATCTGCCTTTAACATTTTCCATGTCAGTATTAAAAAAATCATGGCTATCAGTTAAAAATTGTTCAAAAAGATTGTCATTCATACACTTCCTGCCATTACATTTCTTACTGTTTGCATGGTATACATAGTCAACAGATTTAACATGAAAGTGTCTTTTAAGTGGGCTAGAAATAGCCTGTACAAAATTGTCTGTAACAGTACCTTTTTCTTGGTGTATTGTTTATTCTATTACTGGTGTATTTTTCACAAAAATATTCTCCTTAGGGCAAGCACCCTTGTGCTGTTTATCCGCTCGCAGTTTACATAGACTAAAATCAAAAGTACAATCCTGTTCAGTAATGGTGTCATGCTGTTCCCGCAGTAAATGGTCGTCTCCATTATGCACTAAGTCCAATGCCGTTATGCTATCGGTCCTACCACGCTCGGCGATGTTGATACTAACAAAAGATGCAGGATTGTGATCGAAGACACCATCTGTGTCTCTTAGGGCTCTTGGAAAGCCCACATCAGGAGTACAAACATCACCGCATCCATGCGGTTTAGATCTCGGACTGCGCGCATGCGCATTAGGTAACTTCGCCTCGCCATTGACGTCTGCTTCTTCCTCGGACCGGACTGGTACAAGGTGTGCTGTGACAATCTCCGAGGAAGCACAAGAGTTGTTCTCTTTATGTTTGATGTTCATAACCAATTCGGAAACCAATGCCAAAAGATTGTGCACTTCACCCTGAAGTGCAGTCAGATCCGCTCTTAATTCACGAATATCCTTCTGCGACAATAAAGCAGTGGGAGAATCCATCTTCTCAGCCATCCGACAAACGACCCAAAATCAGCTGAGAGCAAGCAACACTGGAACAGTAGAGATAAGCTGAGATAGGATAAATAACTGGTCGTCCAACAAGGATATACAAAGATGAAACCACAATTTATTGTAGAACAATAACACATCCAGGTTTAGCGCTTTCGACTGAGCACCAGTCTTCCTCAGAACAAAAAACTACTAAAATCCTTGCATATTTATACACATCAGTTAATTGCTTAATAGTATAATTGATGAAAAAAGTCTGCCAAGAAAATTAAAGAGACAAGACTTCTTATACTTACATCTATATAACAACCTATGAACTATTTCACCTATAAAATACATACACATTAAATAAACATAAATAAAAATACTAACTATATAAATGTAAAAATCAATAATTCAGAATAACAACCATTTGTACATTTAAAATATATGCATATACATAATAATATACTTGTGGGTGCAATGTGTAACTAACTCACCCTACCCACTCAAATCTTATATATCTAATTTGAGTGGGTAGGGTGAGTTAGTTACACATTGCACCCACAAGTATATTATTATGTATATGCATATATTTTAAATGTACAAATGGTTGTTATTCTGAATTATTGATTTTTACATTTATATAGTTAGTATTTTTATTTATGTTTATTTAATGTGTATGTATTTTATAGGTGAAATAGTTCATAGGTTGTTATATAGATGTAAGTATAAGAAGTCTTGTCTCTTTAATTTTTTTGGCGGACTTTTTTCATCAATTATACTATTAAGCAATTAACTGATGTGTATAAATATGCAAGGATTTTAGTAGTTTTTTGTTCTGAGGAAGACTGGTGCTCAGTCAAAGCGCTTAAACCTGATGTGTTATTGTTCTACAATAAATTGTGGTTTCATCTTTGTATATCCTTGTTGGACGACCAGTTATTTATCCTATCTCAGCTTATCTCTACTGTTCCAGTGTTGCTTGCTCTCAGCTGATTTTGGGTCGTTTGTCGGATGGCTGAGAAGATGGATTCTCCCACTGCTTTATTGTCGCAGAAGGATATTCGTGAATTAAGAGCGGATCTGACTGCACTTCAGGGTGAAGTGCACAATCTTTGGCATTGGTTTCTGAATTGGTTATGAACATCAAACATAAAGAGAACAACTCTTGTGCTTCCGGAGATTGTCACAGCACACCTTGTACCGGTCCGTCCGAGGAAGAAGCAGACGCCAATGGCGAGGCGAAGTTACCTAATGCGCATGCGCGCAGTCCGAGATCTAAACCGCATGGATGCGTGATGTTTGTACTCCTGATGTGGGCTTTCCAAGAGCCCTAAGAGACACAGATGGTGTCTTCGATCACAATCCTGCATCTTTGTTAGTATCAACATCGCCGAAGTGGTAGGACCGATAGCATAACGGCATTGGACTTAGTGCATAATGGAGACGCACATTTACTGCGGAACAGCATGACACCATTACTGAACAGGATTGTACTTTGATTTTAGTCTATGTAAACTGCGAGTGGATAAACAGCACAAGGGTGCTCGCCTAAGGAGAATATTTTTGTGAAAAATACACCAGTAATAGAATAAACAATACAATCAAGAAAAAAGGTACTGTTACAGACAATTTTGTACAGGCTATTTCTAGCCCACTTAAAAGCCACTTTCATGTTAAATCTGTTGACTATGTATACCATGCAAACAGTAAGAAATGTAATGGCAGGAAGTGTATGAATGACAATCTTTTTGAACAGTTTTTAACTGATAGCCATGATTTTTTTAATACTGACATGGAAAATGTTAAAGGCAGATGTTCTAATACAGAGGTTTTATATACTTCATTGAAGGAACTTATTTTTGATTTTGGTAAAAAACTAGTGGCTTATAAAAATACCAAAATTGATTGTAATTTTTTATCTAATTGTTTAAAGCATAAAATAGTACCGAAAGGTCTCAGATTTTTTAAATTACCTTTGGGTATTCAATACACAACTGAAGTTATTGAGGATTTTAATGAATTATTTGACGGGTTTGGTTATGATTACATGAAATTATTAATTAAGTACCAAGATGGTAAATTAATTAAGTTATCAGATGAATTGGAACATCTGAATCATACCATCACCCAACATCAGGATTATGAGTGTTGGAAAAAGCTGTATATGAAACAGTATACGTATGCTGAAAATAATGTACATAGTATAGTGGAGAGGAAAAATAGGAAAATGACACGTGACATAGAAGCATACAAAAATGATAGAGCCTATATTTGGCCAAGCTATAAGGTTACAGAAGTATATAAAAATCCACTCAAGAGGAAACAGGCGAAGAACTCTTTTAGGGAGGAAAATTTTCAGGGTGGAAGATTCCATCCAGCATGGAACACACAAAAACAATGGTACAGAAAGTGAATCCGTCAGTTAGTAATATACCAGCTACCCTCTCAACTATACACCTGATTTTAACATAGGAGACAATGGTAACAATAATGATGTCATAGATGGTATAAACCTGAGTGTGGATACAGAGATTAATAAGGTACAAAGACCAGAAATTATATTATTTGAAGGATTTAAAGTTTTTAATTATACAGACATTGAGATAGATATTGCTTGGGCCAAACTGTTAAGTAAAGGGATGAAGTTTATACCCATGACAGGATGGGACCTGGTGGATAATATCAAGGAGGTCAAAATGTACTGTAGGAAGCTGAATTTAGCCGCAATTTGATAAAGTCAACGAAGATGATAAAAATATAAACAAGGGTACCATTAAAGGGGGTAATAAGATAGCTGGTACAGACCTTTGTGTGAAGAGTACCTATATACCCATCACTAATCCACACATTCACAATTTTGAACAATTGGTATGCAATGACATTTATTGGATACACAATAAAATGAAAATTCATGGACATGGTACTGTTGATAATTTGACTTCACAAGAAAGAAAAAGCCTACAAGATATTTTGAATAATAAGGAAATCAGGGTGATGAAACCCGATAAAGGAGGTGGAGCCGTGATATATTATATGAACGAATACTATCAGGAATTACATGAGATATTATACAATACAGGGAATTATGAAAACATCTCATTGAACCAAATTAATATAGGACACAAGCGTATTGATCTCATTATAGAAGAATATCTTATTGACAACAGAATATCCAACGACACTTATTCCTTTTTGAAAACGGATTATCCAGTGCTGGCTAAACTGGTTGGAATACCTAAGGTGCATAAATCTATTGAACATCCACCTTTTCGGGCGATTGTCTCGGGATCCAGGTCTAAAACCTTTAATATTGGGAAATTGATAGATAGATGGCTCAAGAAAGTGTATGACAATATTCCCATATTATGAAAGATTCGTGGAGATTTCTGGGGAAATAACCAACGATAAATGGAATCAACTTAATATTTTGACTGTAGACGCCATTGATCTTTTTCCAGCATACCTAAGGATGAGGGCCTGAATGTTTTGAGAGAAGTTTGAAGAAATATAGCGATTTTTCATGGGAAAAAGTATGCCTAATCTGTGACATGATGTCACTAGTACTAGATTATAATTATATTTCATGCCAAGGGGAGTTTTTCAGACAGACTAAGGGAGTAGCTATGGGAGCAGCGTGTACTCCCATTTTGCTAATTTAGTGATGGCGGATTGGGAATCGAATATGTGTTCAAAAGTGAATTCTTTCAAGACATAGTTTTATATGTTAGATATTTGGATGATATCTTCATTTTGTGGAAAGCATCAGTGGAAAGATTACACAAATTTATGCAGTACATCAATAATACAGTAGATTTCTTAAAATTTACTCATAATTATAGTAAAAATGAAATTTCATATTTAGATGTATTATTGAGTCAGGATTCAAGTGGATTTACATCCAGGATTTACAGGAAACCTACATTTTCGAATGATTATGTCCATTTCAGTAGTAATCATCCCCCTTATATTTTCAAAAATGTCATCAAAGGGCAATGCATACGTGCAGCGAGAATGTCATCCAATAAGCATATCTTGGAACTTGAATTAAATGTTATCAAGGACATGTTTATTAGTAGAGCATACCCAGACAAAATGGTTATGGATGTAATCAATTATGTATATAATGAATGGGGAATCAAGTACAAACCCTTGCTGGGTTGTTATAGAATGGAGCAACAGACATGTCGTGACAATGACACATCTGGAAGGGTGTGTATACTCACCTATACACCTAATACTTACATGATTAAGGAAATTCTAGAGAGATACTGGAATACATTAACCATCATGGAATTGAGGGTATACTAGGAACCAAACCCAGATGTGTTTTAAGACAGCCCCTAATATGAAGTTGTTATTAGTGAAAGCCAGTCACAACAAACAAGTTCTTAATACATACAAAGGTACATCCAAATGTGGAAGATGCCGGCAATGTAAATATATTAATTCAACCAAGATTATAAAATTGGATGATATATGTCATACTACCATCAAATGTAGGACAGGTAATTGTTACACCAAGCAGGTGGTTTATATTGCCGTATGTACAAAATGCAATGCACACTATATAGGGAAGACGGAAAGGCAGCTGAAAAAACGATTTATGAACACATATATAAGATAGGCAAATGTGACACCAAAATGCGTTATATAGGCACATAGCAGAGAAGGAGAAGAACACAACTTTGTTTTTTCTATTATTGATCAAGTAATTGATACACCCTTCGGAGGTAATTGGAAAATGAAATTGGCCCAATTGGAGAGTAAATGGCAAATCTTAACTGATTCTACGAGACCGCCTGGCTTAAATGAGTTTATAAGTATCAAACCTTTTTTAGCTTTATCCTCATAATTGTTTTTATATACTCCCCTGTCAGCCCAATGATATATTCAATTAATAGATATGTGGCCTTACATTATATTCATGACCATACTCATTTCCATCTATTATTTAGATATATAAGATTTGAGTGGGTAGGGTGAGTTAGTTACACATTGCACCCACAAGTATATTATTATGTATATGCATACATTTTAAATGTACAAATGGTTGTTATTCTGAATTATTGATTTTTACATTTATATAGTTAGTATTTTTATTTATGTTTATTTAATGTGTATGTATTTTATAGGTGAAATAGTTCATAGGTTGTTATATAGATGTAAGTATAAGAAGTCTTGTCTCTTTAATTTTTTTGGTGGACTTTTTTCATCAATTATACTATTAAGCAATTAACTGATGTGTATAAATATGCAAGGATTTTAGTAGTTTTTTGTTCTGAGGAAGACTGGTGCTCAGTCGAAAGTGCTAAACCTGGATGTGTTATTGTTCTACAATAAATTGTGGTTTCATCTTTGTATATCCTTGTTGGACGACCAGTTATTTATCCTATCTCAGCTTATCTCTACTGTTCCAGTGTTGCTTGCTCTCAGCCCTCTATCTCTGTGTTTCATAATACCTGTGGTAACACTGCTGTCTAGAGCAGGGGTTCTCTGTCAGGGATAATAGATGGTCCCCCACCTCCTGCCAGGTGCAATTTTCCACTTATTTCAGGACTCTGCATGTATAAGCTTCTGCAGGTATGACTCCTGCAAGAGCTAGACCATTAGTTTAGTCTTATCTGGCCAGCTTTGAGCAGAACTCTAGGTCTTTACAGCTGCTGCCATTATACAATTACACAAGCAAAAGTGAGGAATGTAAGTTCATGATAGAGAATCAGAGGTGTGAACCACACTCTGTGATCTGAAGTGTGATATCACCATGCCCGACCCAAACAGCCACATAGGGGTATTATCCACGGAGGTTATAGCAGTGCCAAGTTTGATTTACTAATTGTATTGAAGCAGTCAAATGGAATTCCAGTCTTTTTATAGATATAGGGGGATTTTAATAATGCCTACACATGTTTTTCCCATGTAGGCATCATGGTGCACTGTTAACATGGCAGTGAACATTTTTAGATTCATTAAGTGCTGCTGAGCAACATGCATGAGAGCACCAACATGGCAACTTCTGTGGCATGCAAATTACCTCATAAGCAGGTGAGTCTCATGCAAATGAGGCAGATAGAGTGATCAAGCAAGCAGATATGCAGCTCTGCAAACCCTGTGTCAGTGTCCATAGTGTACATGGAAAAATACCCTGTACAGGAATATAGACAGACAAAAGGGGCTGTAAAAATATAGATAGATGGACAGAAATGGCATACCACATAAAGATATGGGAAAAAATATCCTCTGTATGTCTGACAAATTAAAGCAAATAATTTAAATTAAGTTTATTTTTTTTTAAATCTGAGCATGTTTGTGCAGTATGCTGCAGTGCACAAACATGCTTTATAAAACAAAAAAAGAAAAAAATTTGAAAAAACTAAATTAATATTATGTGACAGAAGTGTATTACAGGACCCTGCATAGAGTATCTGCCATGGTGCATTGGTGCTGTTGCTGATGTGGTAGGTCTTTGAAGCATGTTGTTTCCAGGCTGTGAGCATGGATCCCTATGCAAATGAGGTGGAGTTATTGAATAGCACAAAGGGGTAATCTTGTCCACATATCCCTTTCATGTAGGCAGAGAACTATGTTGCTGTTTATAGAGGAGGTAGCTGACATCAGGGGAGGGAGCGTCCAATGACTTCTAAGCTTGTTTCAACCTGTTTGCATGGTGCATTGTGACACATTGCTGAGTGTATCCTTGCAGGGGTGCGTGTGCACTCACTTCTAAGCTTTGTTTCGCTAGGAGAAGCAAGTTTCAGTGTGTTTGCATAGTGCACCACCATGCTGAGTGTCGAAGTATGTGGGGGGAGTGTATACACTGACTGCTAAGCTTTGTTTACCTACAGGGTGCATGTTTGCATGGCACACAGCAGTGGTAATTGTATCTAAAAACTAGTGACATATTAATTAGATTTGACCTCTGTTTAGCTTAAACTAGGGCCAGTAAATGATGTTAATGATATACTAGGCAGGTGGAATTTATCATAGGTAGCCAATCACACAGTCAGCACATACAGCAGAGCACTATAAAGTATGCAGTTACCCTACAATCTGATTTCCCCCATACTCTACACCATTGGAGTACAGACTTGGGAATTTTAACTGAGAAAATGCTAGGGGCTGCTGCAGATCTGCTACATCTGTATGTGCTAGATGCTGAGGTCAATGCTGCTGCTGCTGCTGCTGGCAACAGGCCTAGACAGAGAAGGAGAAAAGTGTTCAGGCCCAGGGTAACCTTCCAGGAGCTACATGAGCTGGAGGTTGTAAAGCACTACAGGGTGGTTAGGGACATACTACAAGAACTCACTGAGCTCTGCTACCCTCAACTCAGACCCAGAGCCAACAGAGTGGAACCTATCCCAGTTGAAACAAAGGTATGTGTAGCCTTTAGGATACTAGCTACAGGGACTTTCCAAAAACAGCTGGGGACATGATGGGGGTCTCACAGTCATCTGCTTCTAGGGTACTCCACCAGTTCCTGGATGCCATGCTACCACATGCCATTGAGCACATTTCTTTTCCCCTCACCACTGAGGTGAGGGCCAGCAATATGCAATACCTCTTGCATGTAGCACACTACCCTGAGGTACTGGGTACCATAGATTGCACTCATGTATACATCAAGTCACCACCCGGTAAGGCGGGTAGAATGTACATCAACCACAAGGGGTACCACTCCATCAACTGCCAGGTTGTGTGCAATGCCCAGGGCATTGTCATGAATCTGTGTGCTGGCAGCCCTGACAGTTATCACGGCTGCCATATCTGGCACGCATTACAGCTCTACCAGATGTTTGCTGGGGGGACATCCCACACGGCCATTTACTGGGGGATGCTGGCTATGCACTGGAACTGTGGATGATGACACCTATCAGAAATGCACACACACCCACTGAAGAATGCCATAATGAGGCACATGCACAAACTAGGAGCATCCTAGAGCATGTTTGGGCTTCTGAAGTTATGGTTTTGGTGCCCTGATATATCTGGTGGAGCCCTGCAGTACTCTCCAGCCACATGTGCACATATGTTCACAGTATGTGCCATGCTACACAATATGATCCTGCAGAAACAGCTGCAGCAGGATCAGCAAAGGGAAGGAATACACAGCCCCCCACTAGTGCCTGTGTCACCACAGCCACAGTCACAGGAGGACTCGGAAGAGGAACCCCCTGATGATGTCCTCGTAGACAATCGTAGGCATGTCCAGTGCACCCTGGCTTTGGCTAAGAGACAATGCATAGCACATTCACTGACAACCTTGGGCCCTAGGGACTGACACCTTACTTCTACTCACATACATATAATAAAATTATTGATGCCAGACAACCCACACAGCCTGTACCAATCCCTGTATTGGCTGTGTACTGCTTGCATCACACAGAGTCAGCCTTGAACTACAGTCCTGTCAACTGCTGCATTCGCAAGTTAAGTCTCTAACCTACACATGACTTGTAAAAATTTCTATAATATGGTATCGTATGTATGGATCTCCATTTATGCAAGGAAATATAGTGGGCTATGTGGGCAGAAGTAACATCCACATGGGACTACAGATACCCAGTCAAATATTTTGTGTTCCCTAATAATCACTAGGCATCATTCACTACGTCAGTCAAGGGAGATGTTAAACAGTGGGGTAATATGATATTTGGACTACTGTTTCTCCCAGCAGATCATGTGCTTTTAATTCCCCCACCCCCAGTACAGTAGTGTTCCCATATAACTGCTTTAGCAGTAAGTCAGCAATGGTATATCGGCAGACCAGGCAATCTCAGGGCTGTAACATAGAACTCGATCACAAATTGTATGTCACACATAACACACAAATAACAATGTACATATTTATGCTGTTGATTGTGTGATGAATGACTCCATTCTGTCTGGCAGCCTGTGTGGTCAGTGGACTAGGGAAGTTAGCATGAGTGATGGTGCTGATGCTTCTAATCTGGAAGTAGGTACATCTGTTGCATGTGAGGTATTGTTATGTTGGTGTTTTCAAAGACTGTCAGACTGCGTGTAGAGTAACATTACGAACCTCACTCACATATTAAGTACAGCAGACAGCTGGGGAATGCTGTGGACATATTGAGTGACTAGCAGTACTGTAGAAACAGGGACAGATGTCAATGTCTGCAACATACCTCTCAACCTCTTAATGCAAGCAATCTGTTCAGAGTCCAACAAAATGGGGGAGGGGGGGACAAAGGCCCACAAATAGGGGCATATGTTAAATACTGCTCTCATAAACTTAAACAGTTGCTAAAATAAAAGGGGTTTGTTTCAACAGACATTTTTCTGAAGGATTTGAAGTCAGAAACTCAAATATATGTCACTATTTAGTGACTTCAGTTCTAAGTTCATCCAAGTGATTTGCCAGAAAGCCACAAATTTATGAGGAACACACCAAAACTATGAGCCAAACCTCTGGACATTCTGCAAAACCCTGTACAGTTGAGAGGTATAGTCCATAACACACAAAATCCCGGACCAGAGTACAGGTAGGTGTAGCCTGGAGTCACTTTATAAGTACTGACTGTCACACTGGACATGCCCAAACAGTTAAAATGAGCGCAATTCTTTTGATCCATCATCAGACTGACCTGTTATGTATAGATATGTCTATACATACAGACATATACATATACATATCTGTCTGTCACTATCTCTCCCTCACATATATAGTATATCTATCTCCATGTAGTGTCAAATAAATATACAGATATGTATATGGGTCTATGTTGTATTATCGAAAATACGGTTCATCGAACCGTATTTCCGATAACTGACTTCCACGAAAGTGCATTTTCGCAGAAAAATAAATAAATAAATAAATAAATATTCCCACACTAAACATGATTATACAGGGAGGCAAGCAAAGTTTAAAATGCACTTTCGTTAAAGTGGGTCTGCGAAAGTACGGTTCGATGAACCGTACTTTCGATGCAACAACTATGACCTATATATATATATATATATATATATATATATATATATATATATATATATATATATATATGTATATATATATATATATATATTCCGACTGAGCTGAAGAGCCCTTTTGCAATGGAGGCCTGAGGAGAAACGCTCCAACATGTTATACAATTTTCATTATTCATTAGCATTAAACAGCAATGTTACAGGATTATTACAAGGCATTAAGTAGCAATACAATGTTACATAGTGTCAGTAATCTTTTAAGATGTAAAAAAAACAATAATATGTCATTAAGATGAATCTAGTTTTTGGGGTAAGTGGTTACAAAAACCTAGTTTTATCATAAGGTAGTTGAACGAAGGCAAGAAAATTACTATAGAATGTTTCTCTGAGGCAATTAGCTTGATAGGTTTTAGAAGACAGTAGAAAGAGTAGTCAAGGAAGATTAGAGAGAGCTAGGGAAAAGAGTGAGTTAAGAGCAGGAGGTAGATTAAGGTATGGGAAGTAGGGAATGTTTAAGGAGGGAGAGTGCAGTGGCAGGACTAATGACTCTTAAAGTATCCTTTGGTGGCTGTCTTAAATTGTTTAGGATGTGTAAGGGTCCTAATTTCTCTTGGGAGCCTATTCCAGGCAATAGTGGGGTGATAACTGTACATGTTATGTCCAAATTTAGACTTGGGTTTGCAGATGTGTAGTAGGTCTTGGTTAGAGCTTCAGAGAGATCTGGATGGAGAATTTCCTGTTACAGTAAAGGGGCCCTAGTTTTAAATCAAGTCTTTTTGATACAGTTATTAACATGTAAGTCAAATTTAAGCTGATCATCAATGGTTATGCCTAAGAGCTTAGTGCTAGAGTCTACCTGAATGGGAGTGTTATTAAGGGACTGTATGGAGAAGGAGGGTTTAATATTGTTGAGTTTTTTAGGTAGGAAGAGTAACAGCTTTGTTTTTTTAGGGTTAAGGATAAGCTGGTTGTTGGAGAGCCATGTTTCGACTAAGTTAAAAGATGCCTGAGTAGCTGAGAAGAGCTTAGAGGGAGAGTTGGCTATGGTGATGATTGTAGAGTCATCTGCATATTGCACTAAGGATGACTGAGGACAGGAGGTATAGAGCTGATAAGTAAAGATATTAAAAAGTAAAGGCCCTAGGACAGATCCTTGAGGTACACCCATTTTTAGAAAGGAGGAGGGAGTGCAGAGTGCCACCTCACTGATTGAGATCTATCAGTGATGTAGCAGGAGAACCATGCAACAGTATCAGAGGAGAAGTTGAGGTTATGCAGTTTATGCAGCAGAAGACAGTGTGAGATGGTGTCGAAAGATTTTCAGAGGTCCAAGAATAGGCAAGAAATAAGTGTATGGTCATCTATGGCTATAGAGAAAGTGCTGAAGAAGGATAATAGAGCTGTAGTGGTGCTATGTTTGGGTCTGAAGCCATGTTGAGTGGATGTAAGCAGATTTTCCTGTATTAGATACTGCATAACTTGTTTATGAATACATTTCTCTAGTACTTTAGAGAGAGGGGAGAGGATAGCGATAGGTCTAAAGTTGGAGATATCAGAGGAGTTACTTCCTTTATGTATAGGTAGAGTATAGAATTGTTTCCAGATGGAAGGGACTTTAGATTCTGAGACAGAGCGATTAATTAGGATCGATACAGGGAGATCCAGAGAATCAGCTGCAAGTAGAAGAAAAGTGGAAGGAATATTGTCAGCTGATGCTGAGCATGGTTTTAATTTAGAGAGTAGAGTTTTGATGTAGCTAGTAGGTACAGGTTTGAGGGAGAAGTTATTTGAGGAGATACTATTAGGAGTAGGTTCAGAAAAGTTTGAGATGTTACTAGTAGAGCAGTTTGGGTTAGGATTGAGTAGCTTAGATACTGAATCGATAAAATAGGTATTGAAGATAGTGGGAGTTTCTTTAGGTGTTCTGTCTGGGCATGGATTGGGAGAGCTAGGATTACTGGGATTTAATATTTGGTTAATAGAGTTCAAGAATTTTTTTGGATTAGATCTTAGGGCTGTGGGAGGCTTGTTACAGAAGTCCTTTTTATCTTTGTTTATGTATTTTTGTCAGATTTCTGAGTTCTTTATTTTTGCAAGTCAGCAGGGAGCTTAGTTTGTGACCATTTTTTCCATAATCTGTCTCTAGTTATCATAAGGGTATGGGTGGCTTTTGATAGCCATGGAGATATGTTGGATTTAATTTGGAGTTTGCAAGGGGGAGCAAGTGACTCTAAGATGCTAAGGAAGGTAGAGTTGAAAGGTAGGACTGATTCTTCTAGTGGGAGATGGGTAAGGAATTTCCAGTTTAGAGAGGAGGGCATTAGAGATTTCTGGATGGAAGTTAGAGAGTGTGCGACAGGTAATACATCTAGGAGGTTTTGAGAAGTGGGGAGTGAACCTAAGCACTTTTATAGGGGAGTGATCACTCAGGTGTTTGGTAGGGTTTCAGGGTTATGATATTTGGAAGGGTTAGATACAAGTACCCAGTCAATAAAAGTACTAGATGTGTGAGAGTTGGTTGTATGGGTAGTTTGGGAGATTATCTGTGTAAAGTCATATAAATGTATATATCACAATGATATGTAGACTCTCCCCATTTACCTACATAATACATATACATATCATACACACACAGAGCTACATTGTATATACATTCCTGTTATTTACATAAATATGTGTGTGGATGTCTGTATTTTCCTGCATACCCTAATAATGGTGAGCAAATCTACAATATCACACATCCATACTGTTGCTCAGTGTGTCCAAGCTTAGGGCACAACAGTACATAATCCAATTACCTACAGACTCCTGTGCCTGCTGGATGTCACCATGTAGAGAGACACAGGTGAAGAGGTGGTGTAATGTATAATGTTGTCAACGAATGCATGGACAGGGCACATTGTTTCTGCCCACAGGTATAACTGCAAGCAGCCACATATGGCCATACTGGTAAGTGTACACACATAGCTAGGATAATAATAGTTAGCCCACTGCTAGGATACTAGATGCAGATAACAGTACGAAGCAATATCACTCTGCAGACCACAGATGCTGTTCAACACAAGCCTAGTTTGTGTAATGCACAAATACTGTGCCTGCAATCACATATACAACAGACTCAACGTGTGGTGCATGCAATAAGTACTGTGATCTATAGTGAATAAGACTAGATAGACAGGGGTTCTAACCTTACTCTAGGCTACTTTGTGTCCATGTGTGTCCTGTTGGCATAAATATGATCATCCTGGTAACATAGTAATAGGTTGGGTTTTGCAGTATTTTATTTTTAGACCCCCCAAAGGACTGACCACAACAAAGCCTGCTAATGTCATCATGCATAATATGTCATGAACAGCAGACATGAGGTGTGTTGCATATATCACATATTGTGATCTGTAGTGTGTACCATTACGTAGGTTAGTGTTCCCATCTATATACAGCCAACTTGCACTATGTGAGGCCTTGGCATGGCTTGTACACAGTGATTGGAAATGGTGCTAGCATCACTTTAGGCATGGTTGTGTGTGAGCCTGTTAGAGCATTTTACATCATGTTATGGAACACTTCACTGGCATAATGGCCATACAGCCCTCACAATCATAGACATCTTTATACCTGTGGTTACAGGATCAATGCATATTGCCCCAGTCCAAGAGGGACACAAGCAGACTCCCTGTGTTGAGATAACGGTTGCCCAGCCAGTCATACAGATGGCATGTGGTAAGGTGCACTGAGGTGCTCTGTGTGCCATTAGGCAGGCTTCTGTTTCAAGGGTGGGTTTAAGTCTGTTAGACACATATCTCCCACAAGCATGTAGTACCAATGTCACATATTAGGTGAATGTTCTTATATTGGATTATCCATCTACTATGCCTCCTACAGATAGGCAGCATATGCAATTAAGCAGGGTCACACAGTGTCCCATATGCAAGACACAGATCACCTTTGAGTAGTCTATATGACACAGGTGACAATGACACTCATTGCTGACTATCCCCCATTGAACACATACTGAAGACATGAAGTGACCTTATGAGGGACCATATTGTTGTGTGCAATTACTGGTACTGCTTGGAAAGGTAAATCACCAAATGGCCATTGCATTCAGATATTGGCATGCTAAAGGAAGGGTACTTGGAGATTATGAGTATGTCACTTACAGGTGACTACGGCCTCAGCTATGCCATATGATGCTTGCCACACCACTGTAAAGTCATGGTGATCTGAGGCACATTAGGTGTTAACTTGTGTGGCCAGGTCTGTGTGCCCAGTTCATACACCCCTGAGTATGTACATCACATGTTGCAACTGATGTGCTAGTTACCAGGCACAGAGTTCTAACTGATGGAATTGATAGTACATATATATTTGCATGGCGTTTATGGCCATTACTATGTCAACAGGCATGTGTTTGCAATACCCTCTTTCAGGATAGTGGCATACCACAGAAACTCTATGAATGCTCACAATTTGCAGGCATCAGCAAACATTGTTAGCCATAGTCAGCAGATGCATGTATTGTGTTTGAATGGATTCCACAGGATCCAGGGCTGCTCCCTGTTGACCACTGCTGCTGACAGATCAGCTATTGTAGGCAAATATCACTATGTTGCATATGTGTGCCAGCAATGGGCCACTTAGTGACCCCTACAATTACAATATCATGGATGCCTAAGTGGGTGCTTTGTAAATGTTGCCTGAGCAGCAGATATAGTCAGACGGCTTGGCTTAGTCCAGATAGTTGTATGTCCTGATGTACCCACACCCAGGTCCATGGTGACTGCCTCGGAAATGTCCACCATGTGTAACAGTCATGCTCCTCCCTGTCACACACCCAAACTGTGTACAGTCTACTGTGTGTAGAACACATATATGTGTGCTGATCAGCTCCATGATGATCACCCCCAAGGGTATACAGTTATAGATACTCAGACAAAGAAGTGTATTGTTACGTTGGCTTTACCAGAAAGGCTCATCCAGACTCTGCTACACATTGCTGTGAAGGAAAGGTTAGTTTGCTTATATTTTTTGTATTACTGTATTGCCTTTCTATATTTTGAATACTGTAGTTTGTTTTCTTTACCTTGTGTTTTGCTTGCATTCTGTTTTAACAGCATATTAAAACTACAGACCACAGCTCTCTCTGTTCTGAGTCAGGCAGAAATACCACTGTCTTTCTAGTTGCCCGCCTCTTATGTTAATCTGACCTTATATCTCATTTCTCTCTACTTTCACTGGCTTATGTGAGTAATCACAAAATCATCATTTTTGAAATCCCACCCCTTCAATTATTTAAATTTATTGGCCATCCTACAGTATTTCATAGTTCCAAATTACAAAAGTGACCACCCCTTTCAATCCATCTTGCTGTTTTAAAAATAGTAACTCTCCACTAAACCTTAACTTTTTAAATAGGTAAAACTCAAGTTACCTACTTTCACATCTAACTTCTCTAGTGCACACTGCAGAGTGCATTCTTTTCAATCTTACCTTTAAGCATCCCTGTGACTAGCACTTTCTCTAATACCTGCTGGAAAGCACTAGGAAGCCTTAAACTCATACAAACACTGAACTCTCCTTGTTAATAAGGAGAAATTAATAGTAGGCACTAAACAGCCTATAATTGCAAAGTACCTTGCTAAGGAAACAGCTCCTGTACTTTACAAAGAAAAAAAAAAGCCCCAAACCAGGCATATCCAAGGGTTAGCTTCCGGTGATTTCTCCTGTCCACCTGGTGAATCTGGGCATACTGGGGCAATGCAGCAATTGCCTCATGTACACAGACAGCCCTCTCCTCCTACCACCCAACACTACAACCTGTGAGAGATGCACTTACATAGCCAAAATGGAAGCAAAGCTCTCCACCCAAGATTGTGCTTAACAGTCAAGAGGAGAAGGTTAACACCCACACTACACCTCAAGCAACACATAGCCCTTCTAAACCCGCACCACCAACACCCACATATAGCAACACTAAATCCACATATGCAGAGGCCCTTAACTGTAACCTGCCCAAGCAACAAAGACCTGTGAAGCTGAAACGCAAACAAACACCAATCACAACCAATGTGTCACATAGTTCACAACACCAGTGTGCCACCCAGCAACAGCCCCTAAGGCAAGACAATGTACCTAACACTTTAGTCATAGGTGACTCTATAGTCCGCACACTGATCCCCCTCTCACCAGGTTGAATAAGGAGAAAATTACAGTCAGCTGCCTGTCGGGTGCCAGGATCCGCCACATAACGCATGCACTCAAGTCACTCCACAACAAGTACAAATATGACTCTGTCATTGTCCATGTTGGAGTGAATGACTTGAGACGCACCTCCCTGGACTACATGAAAAGAGACGTGGAAGATCTCTCGGATCATGTGCCCCAGGCATGTATGACCGTAGCCGTGATTAGCATCCTGCCTTCCCAGAATGATACCACAATATAAGGATAAAATGATTGACTTCAACAATTGGCTAAGCTTATGGTGTCATTCAAAGGGGATCCAGTATCTGTCTGCCTGGGATGACATGATTGACAGACCACGATGCTTTGCCAGAGATGGTCTGCACCTGTCGCCCTGGGATTCAGGTTACTGGCTAAGGCTCTTGCCACCCTATAGTGCCTTTTTAGGCAAACTTCAAAGGACAAAACCACCACCGTAACAGGTACAAGCATGCAAAATCTGAAGGTAATGCTACTCAATGCTAGAAGTCTAAACCTCAAAATGCACTCTCTCGAGGCACTCCTAAAAATGGAGAACATCGATATCTGTGCAGTAACTGAGACCTGGTTCAAGGCTCCAGAGAGCACCCCTGCAATACCAGGCTACAACTCTTACCACACTTTTCGGCCACCAAACCAGGACCGAAACACTAAAGGTGGAGGAGTGTCAATATTCACCAAGGATATTCACACCACCAGGCTAGTTGGCCAACACAATGTGTCTGAAATTCTCCAAGTGCAACTAAAACTAGGTAAGACTGCAATCCAAATTGTAGCTTGCTACAGATCCCCCACCATACCCCAAGATTCTCACTACACCTTTTTAAAAATACTGGAAAATATTAAGATAGAACCAAACACCCTAATACTGGGTGATTTTAACTACCCTGCCATTAACTGGGAAAACTACTCATGTCCCAACACCTTTGCGCAACGGTTCTTGGAATTCATAAATTCCAACGCCCTGGATCAACTAATCCATAGTCCCACCAGGGGCTCCAATATCCTAGACCTGGTCATTACCAACATGGCAAATCAATGCTCCATACCTATGGTCACCCCCTCGTTAGTCAGGTCTGACCATAAGCTAATCACCCTTAACATCTACATCCCACCCCCACCCCCCAGTAAAGAAACCACCATAAAAAACTTCTCCAAAGCCAACTTCATGCTACTCAAGTCAGAAGTGACAAACTTCATAACACCCATGCAGACAGGAACTGAAAGTTCAACTGCTGAATCCTACACTAAGGCACTGTACGAGCACATCCACTCATGCATGAATCGTGCCATCCCAAATAGAACCAAAATGCTCTCATCCAAAAAAGGAAGCCAATCTGGTGGTCCCCTGCCATAAACAAACTTTACAACAAAAGGAAGAAACTTTTGCAGAAAAGAGGAAAATCCCAGGATGCAAAAACTCCTTACTAGCCTCAGTAAGAAACTGAGATGTCTCATAAAATCCTCCAAAGCTAGTTATGAAAATAAAATTGCCAAAGATTCCAAAGACAACCACAAAGCATTCTATAACTATGTCAAGAATCTAAATGGCAATGCTCAGATCTGCTCTGAGCTAAAACAGAATGGCAATAAATATACTGATCCAAAGGATATTGCCAATATCTTGGCAGATCGATTCAGTGCCAACTTCACCCCCCTCTCACCCCCTAAATGGCCCATCTCAATACCGGAAGATTGCCAAATTCCAGTAATAACGGCCACACAGGTACAAAATGCACTCTCTAAATCCAAGAATACAGCATCCATGGGACCAGATGACATCCCTGGCTGTGTACTACATGAACTACAATATGAACTGGCACCTCACCTAAGTGTCATGTTTAATCATAGCCTCACCTCAGGTTTCATGCCCACTGAGTGGCGCAGAGCTACAGTTATCCCAATCCACAAGGGGATCCACCTTGGATCCCGGAAACTACTGTCCCATCAGTCTGACAAGCCTTATCTGCAAGGCCATGGAGCGTATTATCATGGAACTTATAAACAAAGACATTGGCAACCTTCAAACACTGGACCCCACCCAGTTTGGGTTTGTGAAGGGCTGATCTTGTCTCCTGAGCCTGATTGACTTCTTTGAATCAGTCTCCAGAGCCATGGACAAGGGTAAGGTGGTCCACACAGCCTATCTAGACCTTGCCAAGGCCTTTGACACCATCCCCCACTCTGGAATCATAGATAAACTTACTAAGTTGGGTATTAATCCCTATGTCACCCAATGGGTTGCTAAATGGCTTACTGATAGAACCCACACTGTAAAAGTAGCCGACTCCAAATCCAGCTCCAGACAAGTGACAAGTGGAGTACCTCAGGGTTCAGTCCTGGGGCCGCTCTTGTTTGGCATCTACTTCTCTGAAGTACAGGTCAACACTAAGGGACTCTGGCTAACAAAGTTTGCAGATGACTGCAAACTGGGAGCCATTATTGAATCCCAAATGATGTGGATACTCAACAAAAGGGCCTTACAGAAACAGATGCTTGGTGCCAGAGCCATGGGCTCAAGCTCAATGCCAAGAAATGTATTGTTATCCCCTTTGGGAAAAAACATGTATCCATGAATTTCCATATAGGTGGCAGTACACTAAACACAGAAAGTGTGATAAGAGACTTAGGGACATAGGTGGACAGTGGTCTCACCTTCGATAACCACATCGCCACAACAGTCAGGAAATCCTTCTATGTGGCACACCTCATCACGAACGGCTTTTCATCCAGAAAAAAGGAGGTCATTGTCCCACTGTACTCATCCCTCATTAGACCCATTATAGTATACAACGCCCCATTTGGTATGTACCTCTCAAGACATCTGCAACAACTGGAAAGGCCTCAGAAATACCTCACTAAAAGAATCACAGGCCTAAAGCAGATTCCCCACCCTCACCGCCCTTAAAAACCCCACCTATACCCTCTCCCATATCGACTACTCAGAGGCGATCTCTGCTTAACATACAAGGCCATGTCAAACCCAGAGCTTTTGGACATGCTACACTTAAAGAAATCCCAATCCCTCAGAGCTACACGCTCCAGGGATCTAAACCTTGTCATCACAATAAACAAAACATGCTGGAGGGATAGGTTCCTGACCCAGAGACTCCCCAGACTCTGGAATAGATTGCCCATACATGTCAAGCAGAGTGCCTCTTTGGACCTCTTCAAGAGGAACCTTGACGTTTGGATGGGAGAAAGGAAATTCACCCCAGGGATCACGTCAGTCGCCCTGCTAGACAGGGGTCCAGGAAAGTAAATAATGTGGGAATAAACAGCCAGGGAATTGTTATGGCTAGGCTTGTATAGGCCCTAGGGCTGATAGCCTAGTACCAACCTATGAACCTATGGATGCACCACGTCTGTGCAAGGGTATAACAGGTGCCATTATCCAGTCAGCTGGTATGCAGCCAGTAGTTTCAGTACGATTCCAAGGGTGTACTGATGGTGTTAGTAATCCTTGTCAGATCACATGTGGGATGCAGCCTGGACTGTTAGCATGTGCAATAGATACTGTGTATCTTCCAGTGAGAGGCCAGTTACGAACTACTCTGTAAACATGGAAGTTATGGGACAGGTTGTAGGAATGTCATGTGTCATACGTGATGGGGACAAGGGAGTGTAGTTGATGCAAACAGTGTGGGTGTATAGGTTAGGTATGAGTCCAGACCCATCGTATGTGGCATCATGACATATCAGGTCACCGATAATCTCGGCCTGTCCTTTGAGGTCACACATGTAACTACACTGTGCATTCTGGTTCTGCTTTGGATGGGTGACTACTTTTGTCACTTACCATGTCTACTCCATCACAACAGCACTATCTGCTTCTTTTAGCTGAGGAGGTAGTGCTTCCATGTTGGGAGGGCGCATAGCACTGTCCATATGTTATTGTACAGCCTGCTAATGGCAGTTGTCTGCTGTCGGGTTTGCTGAGCCATGATGAGCCTATGTCCCCCCCTGTCAAGTACAGCTGAGTTCATACCATTGTAATGTTGCTGACAGGTAATAAATGGCTGTCTTGACATATATGTCTACATTGTCTGCAAGGGGGAGGGGGTACTTGGGAGTATTTCAAAGGAGACTGACCTGTGGCCAGATCCCACAAGGGAGCACCTCACATTGGGGGTGCTGTACTGGTCACCCATATTGGTAAACACATGATGCACAATGTTGGTTCCCTGTGTGGGGATGTCATGGCACTGCTGCAGGGTATTGTAGGTAAGGACCTGGATCATCCTTTGGGCAAGTGAGCCTCAGCACAACTAATCAACACAGTGTGTACATATTGCACTTCCCTATCATGTTTGTGCTCTGCACAGACACCTTGCATGACTTTCTTCCTGCAACATGCTGGAAGTAACTGCAATGCTGACTTGCATGGAGGACAACTAGCATTTAGTGTTAAGTGGTGGCCCCAGATCTTTGAGTCATGTCAACTGATATGCCATGATAAGAGCTAGTATGGATACAAGCACTGACACTGTTGTACACCTAGTGACACTGGACCAAACACTGTTATTTTTGCTCAAGGCCAGATCATGCCTACCGACTGTAACCAATGGAGCCCATTGACTGTTACACTACGAAATGGATGTCAGACATATGTCTCACTCCACAAACCATAGCCTGGCAAGGTATATGATAATATTAGGCCAGCAGACCTTGCTGGAAACTGTGTATGTCATGTGTGGAGTGTTATGTCAGCTGGTGGATAGGCAAGTGTCTGACAGTCATACTCTGGGAAGATAGCACTGGGAGACCTGCACTGATATGATGCCAGTCACCAGTGAGGTTCACCGTCCTCCATTATTGGCATACCTCATTCATCTATTCCCTCAGTCACAGACAGTGTCAATGACCTGTGGGTGAGTACATTAGCATGTGATTGCATACTGGGAGCTGTCACAGACTCCCACACAGAACCAACAGTTATCCAGGATGGCCTAAGACACAGACAGTTGTACTTTGAGCCACTGACAAAGACTAACTGTCAATGACTGCACAATGCTACCCTATGGGAAAACATCCACCCCTGTAGTGTCTGCACACTACACACAGTTTAGCCATTACACATGGAGTTATGGACACACAGAGTAATGTAGCCTTTGACTCTCACTGGCCAGTACACTGACAGGTTTTGGATGTAAATCCTAGACTGTCTCTGCTACACTGAATGTGGCAGTCATCGCAGCTATCATTGTGTGCAATGGTACCCTTGCTATGTCACTGCAAAGGCATATTTTAAAACTGTAGCAGCCACACACGTTCCATGGTACACCAATACACAGTGTAGATAACATGTCTTATGGAGTCCGTTTCATGACAATATATGTGTAGTCTGTCTCCTAAATGCTTTGGAGAGAATGTGTATAGCTCCATACAGGGAGGTGTCGAATCTCACTGTGTATCTCCTGTGTATCCATGACAGGACTAACATGTCTCACCTGTTCTACACGCCTACAACATCACTGTGATATACACAGTACATTTTGCAGAGACAGGTATGTAACACAGACAATACACTGTGCATGAAACAGCTCCCCCCAAGCATGTTTAGCATACATCTGCTATGACACAGCATGTGCAGGTTACACAATGGGATGCAGAACACAACAATCATAGTGAATGTCGGGCAACTGTCTATACTGGCCACAGGATATTTTTATATGGGTCATCCCCATCACCATAGCTTGTAGATGCATGATTTCCCAAAGACTTGGGGACACTTATCAAGGGTAGCAGACCTGTTCACAGATTAGGGATGCATGAGTATGCTGAATGCTGCCATTGTCCTTGTTAACCTGTTATACACATATGCTATGCTATACCTTGCTGAAGGCATATTTCTGCTGTGCTGACATGCCATCTTGTGCTGCTTTATTGCTGCTGTGTATCCTAAGGTTCATAGGTCTGTACTAGGCTATCGGCCCAAGGGCCTATACAAGCCTAGTCATAATTCCCTGGATATTTCTTCCACCCCAACAGGTCCTGAAACAGAAACATAAACAGGTCTGTGACACACCTATCATTGTGTAACTATACAGTCAATACAACATCATACAACATAAGATACACAGAAGTATGTGGCGTACTCAAGACAAATGCCATCTGTCATTAACCACTACAAGTGGCATGGCAAACAACACTGCATTACACAAGTACATGTTAACTAATATAGTCACCCTGTGCATCAGACACATAGCTTCATTTCCCTGCATTGATGGCTAGGATGACAGGGATGTGGCACAGGTATCATCACTTGCACAGGGTGTTGTGTGGTGGTGCAGGAGGCCTAGGCTGACCCAATAGGTTGACAGCATGCGTGTGAATCATGAAGGGAAGCAGGTAAGATGGACCATGGAAAGATGCTGTGTGTGTTCGTAGGTGACCTGAATTTGACAGTGGTGTGTTAGTGTGTGCATGTACACAGTCAAGCTCAATGCTAGCCCTACATGCATGTATGTTGGACAGCTTTGGACCATACATGGTATAGTTGAGAGTTCACCATCTCTTGCCCCAAACACAGGAACTAGCTCTGCCAGGAGTTGCACTGACAGTTCCATGGCCAAGGTCATAAGCGGTGCTAGTACCTGATGGTGACTGCTGTCTGCTGGGACTGTGTCCCCCACGGGGACGCCCAGGACCACAAGCCTATGGCCTGCCACATTATGGTGTGGACAGCACACTCCCATCTGTAGCACTGGATGTACTGCTACTACTGGAATGTGGTTGTGCACGGCCATGTGGACTCACGACAGATGGGGTTGCTGACCTATGTCCACAAGTCCAATGCTCAACTCCAACCACAGGTTCCAGCACAGACAATGTGTGGTCCAGGTCAGATACTGTCTCAGCCCACCTTCTGTCCACTGCATCAGTGAACCAATCCAGGGTGTCCCCAATGCAGTGGAGGCAGTCACTGTTGTCAGACTGTGCTGCGTCCATAACCCTAAGCATACGTCTGGTGCTCTGTTCAGAATGTGCCTGCGCCTCCATGATGGCCCGAAACATGCACCAAGTGGCCTGTGATGTGACACCTGTAACAGGTGGTAGACAGACAGCAGGCCTCCTATGAGCACTCATGTCAATTCGCCTGTGTGGGACCTCACCAGCTCTTTGGCTATGGCCAGAGTCTGCACTCACTGGAGCCATAGTTGCCACACTTTCCTGTTCAATGTCCCCACCCTCTGACTGTCCAATATCTGTGGTCTCCAGGGGCCGGGTATATGTGGGCATACTGACTGTGTGCAGTGACAATGGAGATAGAAGAGGGATGTCTACCTCTGGGACAGATTCAGCTACCAACACCCCCACCTGTGCTTCACTGTGGTCACCATCATCATCAGAGTCTGAAGAGACACTGACATCAGAATGTGCAGGGGACAGAGACCAACCCCTCTGGTCACCAGTGATAAGAAAGAAAAAAGTGGTACAGGAATACCAGCACTATTGTGTATGAAAAATCCACCAATACTCATAATAACAAAGACCCACAAGTGGATTAGCAGTCAAACATTTTTCTTCTCCACTTTCATCCAAAATAGACTTCCACAGAACAAAATACACATTCAAGTCAAGACCTTTATAACAATTTCTTCAAGTAAATCATGTAAAACATGACCAGTAAAATTTACCTTTTAATTATGCAATATGACATTATACTTGATAAAACAATACATAAAAACCCAGTACACATATCTTAACAAATATAATTAAATACACGTTTCACTGCTTAATTTAATGTCCTTTCAACCTTTCGTTTTTAAAAGGCATTTTAGAGTAAATGCCTCATGTAACCAGGAAGCTTATCTTTTCTTAATTGTCACTGCTAAAGTGTTTTTAACTGTTCAACTACACTCCTGTGATTACTCCCTCTAAGATCCTTATGTACCTGTTCCAAAATAGAAAATAAAAATATTCTACCCTGTTTAAGCTCAAAATTATGTTTAAATAGGGAATTATTCTGGCCCTTAACTATAATAGAATATAAATGTTCCTTAACAAAACAGTGTCATGCTTACCAGGAGTAGGACCATGGCCTTGACCAATACCTGACAGACATGTGAAAAGTTGAGGTTGAGGTAATGTCAGTAACAATGCATTTTGCAGCACAACAAGGCAATACATCCATGTATCTCACATTTACAGTACCTACTGTGTTACTTGTTGTATTGGCCACATTCTGAGTATGAGAGTACAACTGAGGTAAACTCCCTGCAAAGAACAAAGACCTGACACCCACGTAAAAGTATGTACAGCCTGACACACTGAGTGCTGCAGTATTGCAATGCTGATAACAGCAAGCCTACGTGCATGTTGCTTTGCTGTGGAAACTGTGGCACCCACCTTCAAGATGTATGGTGTGATGGATGCCTGGGAGCTGTCGTGTATGCCTAGGTTCACCAGGAATTTCTCAGTGGCTGAGAGTGGTTGTTCCACTGCAGGCCCTCCACTGGTGATGGCATGATCCCTGGCTACATCTGCTGCCCTTCGTCATGCAAGATTGATCATGTCCATTGCATGGTGTCGAACCTGCTCATATGTCCTGCCCTGATGGCTCATGCCATTTACATCACGGACAAGGTCTGCCCACAATGCAGCCCGCTGTTCCCTGTTTAGCCTCACCCTGAACAGTAGGATGTGATGATGCTGCCTTAGTCCATCCAGTATAATTTCATTTTCTGCATCAGAGAAGGGTGCATGGTATCTAGAATACATGATTCCTAAAAGACAACAAAAGGGGAACACATTACAGGATCACATACATGGAAGTACACTATGTGGATATACAGCAAGGGCAAAATGGCTGGCACTATCCACTGCTTGCTCACACACGTCATACTCCACAGTGTGCAAGCATACTATGTGTGTGGTTACAATTGAGATAGTAGCAATAGTCAGGTTTTCCCATGTGTGCCATGATAGATACTGCTGTATAATCGTGCACCCAATACTCAAGTCTACTGTGGTGTGTCCCCTATGGGCAACTCCCCCAATAATATGTCATAGGAGCAGTGCCACACAATAAGCAGTGTGCTATTGCAACCACTATAAAGAGACAGTCCAATGAGACCAGTGTGCCACAATGACAACAGACAATGCACCCTTGTATTTTACATCCTGTGTAAGTGTGAGAGAGCAGCAGATTAATTACATGTCATTATCAAAGGTCTACGATAGGCTTAATGCAGTAATCCCAAGTCCCTGTACGTCTATTCATCCATCTGCATCCTATTGTACAGAAAATGAGTTACAAACCTGGTGGAGTGCAGTACTCCTCTGTTGATATGTGGTGATAGTAAAGTTTTCAGAAAGGTGTGCTCTGTGTGAGGAAAGTCTCATACAAACTGGTTCCTCATAGCTGGGTGGTTGCCTTTTAAACATGCTTCTCATCAGCATCTAAAACCATCTGTGGGTCTGAAATGCTAATTGCAGCTAACACAGCTGATTTGCACTATCATCAGCCAATGACATGCAACCACTGTACAGTGTAAAAGGCCTTCATGTAGATCAGGGCCCCTGTCTGATATGTTGTGCGGGACATTACTGCTTTGAAGAAACTACATTGTCGCAGAGGGTAGGTCTGTAGCAGAAACCTTACCATAGGGATGTGTGTGCTACAGGCTGCTGCTGCAGGTTATAGACAAAGGCAGAGTGTGAACACTTTGGAGGACAACAACCTGTAGGAGTATACCAGCTACCTATCTAAAAATGGCAACAGGCTCCCTGTCTTACTCAGTCTCAATCCTTATCAATCTGTCTATTTAGGAAGCCTATGTCCCTCAAATATGGAAAATATCCTACATCATACCCCTACATGTCTACCAAGACAATCCTATGATTTCTCCAACTGCCGTCCAATTGCAATACTCCCCCCATTATCTAAACTTTTTGAGAAATGTATTAATTCTCAAGTCATGCATTATTTGAACACATATAATCTAATCTCCCCCACCCAGCATGGGTTCCGTCCACATCACAGAACAACTACTGCTCTGCTCTCTTTCACTAATCAAGTTAATCACCATAGAAACAATAACAATTTTATATCTGCTATCTTCTTGGACCTTTCCAAAGCATTCGACATGGTCTCCCACCCAAAACTAATAGATGCCCTTGTCTCCCTATCCTTTGCCCCTCTACCATATCCTGGGTTAACAGTTGTCTAAGTGAAAGACAGCAATCTGTCCAATGGCAAGACGTACTATCTCCTCTACTTCCCAATTCCATAGGTGTACCTCAAGGCTCAATACTGGGCCCGCTTCTCTTCTCTATCTTCACAAATAACCTACATACCTCCACACAACAAGACACTCTTGTACAATACGCTGATGACTCGGCACTCATTTGCTCAGCCCCATCTCTCTCTAACCTACAGCAACTGGCCCAAGACTCCTTTTCTGTTGTTGAACATTGGATCACTGGTATCCAACTTATTCTTAGCCCCAACAAAAATAAATTACTCTTGTTCACACCAAATAAATCCAAAATCTACCCCCCTAACTTTCTCTATCTCATCCAAAAATGGCACTCTAATCACTCCTTCAACCCTTACTAAACTCCTCGGAGTAGAAATTGACAAAAATCTCTACTTTGATGTCCACATCGCTCAAACTATCCAAAAGGTTCACAGAAAAATGGATACACTTTATCGATACAAGAAGATTCTCACAGATAGAGCAAGAATCACTTTAGCCCAAACTCACCTTCTGTCCACACTTATATATGCAGCACCAATATGAACCCATATTAGAAAAACTGATCTTGACAAAATTGAATCATGTTACAACAAAATATCTTAATTCGCTAACAATTCTACCTTCAAAACCCATCATTGCCAGGTACTAAGAAATATTAAATGAATAGAATTTCCCCAATTACTTACCTACCAACAACTAACTACTGCATTTAATATCCTGACCTTCCCTGAAAAAATGCTCACCCACTACTCTACCAGTAAATCTCTTCTCTAAATCTCTTCTCTGTACCACTACGGCAAACAATACCACAGGAAAATCTGTTTACTTCCACATAATAGCTAAAACCTGGAACAACCTCCTCCCCTTCATAACCTCAACCACAAATGTAGCACAATTCAAAAAATTACTTGAATCATATCTTATGGAAACCTGGATCTTCCCATGCATAACTTAACTGAATTCATCTTGTCACCTTCCTTTTCCTCTTCCAGATCACAGTATAGGCCTTAATCTATACACAACTAACTTACTATGACAAGCAATCTCCTGTTTGAGAGCCATGCTTCTATCTATGTTTCTTTTAACTTACTATGTACTTTTTGATCTGTACTCTTTAAGCAACTACTGTTAAGCATCTCAGCTGTTGTATTCTGCTTTGTAAATGTGTCTGTAATTTGTATTTTTGTATTGGCTACAATATTGTTACTGTTGTTTATCTTTTTGGGGAGCTTTTGTCCCCTGGCCTCCACTGAAAATGTACCCAGTCCATTTGGATTTTCCCGGTTAACAAATGTAAAATAAAGAATCAGTAAATAAATAAACTGTGGGAGCTGTGTCAGCCTTGTTGTAGAGGCAGAACCAAAGTGATGCTATCCTTCCCACTCCAAATAAGGCATGCATTTAAGCTAAGTATGTTAGGTAACAGTATCACTAACAGAGTACATTAGCAACATGTTTGGTGTGTCCTTGGATAAGATGGGGTATAAATATAAGAATATGTCCACCATTTGGGCAGCTGCCAGGCCATGTATTACAGTCTGGTAGTATTTTCCAGTGTGTATGAGGGCAGGCCTTGTTACAAGCAGGGACTTCCAATGTGTATGTTAGCTGTGCAGCTGTGATAATCTGCACAGTGACTTTGGAAGGATTGTGTGGTGTACTTGGATATTAGTGGCCCTCATTTGTAGTACCTGCTTTGACATTCTGTGCGAATGCATATTAATGCATGACATGACACTTTATGCACGTATAGTTTTGCTAACAGGATATGTGAAGTGTGCTCCTACCTGCAGGTCTGTGACCTCCATCAGTGAAAAACAGACATGTCATTTGAAATGCATTGTGTGGATAAAGAGTACATGACTCCGTCATTAATTGCTGTCTTACAATACTGTAAATTCACTTCTACACACCACTGGATTTGAACCCAGGACTGTATGTGGCATTTGTACTGTTTCCAAGGCGATTAACAGACTGAACTACTGAGTCACTGCTGCAGCAGGTGTATTTGCAAGATATATTTGCACACATACAGGCTGTGACATATATTTTATACAGCCATCAGTATGTGCTTGGCTTTATATGGATGTATGTGTGCACCAGGGTCTCAGTTGAACATGTATTTTACCATTAATGCTTTAGCAGGTGTCTTTCTACATGTTGCTGCTGTAGGGCATAATTACCTGCTATCGCAGGCCTAACTTACATCCATTATTATGTCTTTAGCTTTCTAGTGGAATACTATTGCACCAGGGTCCAAGGTACACTCCCTTTTTTACCCTTTTTTATTTAATTACTTTTAAATCAAGTTTGCATGGCGCGGAGTGCAGCTCTGCTGAAACATGCTTAATGACTGTAACTGGCAATTACTGTTTTCTTAAACCACCTGTTTTAAGAAAGAGTTGTGTTGTGTGGCAGGTTAATGCAGTGGCCTGCAGGTGCGATGATTTTGGTTTGAAATATGGGACAGACACTTATTTTGTAAGTGTGTATTACAAGTTTAAAAACACATAGAGTCAATATAGCTCTATTAAGCTGAGCTTCTCAAAGCTGGTGCGGCATGCCACGCAGCAACATGCTAAAAAAATATAAAGAAAAGAAAAATGGGGAAATTGGAAAGTGGTGAAATGGGGTGCAAACAGGGGAGAAACATAGTGAAAGGCAGGTAGGGATGTGCAGGAAGGGTGTAAGAAAGAATCATAGCTATCCATTTCTTGTACAGCAACAACTGTGCACTTTGACAGAATTTTTACATGACTTTGACCTTTCAACCCCAGAGAGAGGAGTGAGGACAACATAACTGCGTTGTCAAGCCAGTTGAACCACATTATGTGTGCCCAGTGGACACGTGAGTGAAATGTGAGCTATGTACTATGGGATGATATTTTTTTTTTTGGGACAGGTGTTCATTTTTTTTTAATGTGAGAGTGAAATGTTGGGGAAGGGACATAGGTACATGTGGGGAGAGGTAAGTTGGGTAGGTGAGGATGCATTTGCAGACAGGGACAGTGTGTGACTCATGAGGGAGGGTGAACATCTTGGATAACGAGGGTGTTGTGGAATACAAGCCCCATGTTCCTCCAGACAGCAGCAGCATGACTCGCATCCCCACCCATGGGACCTTCGGCACTGCTCTTTTATTGCACTGGGTGGCAGTGCTGGAGGCTGGGCACCATGGCGAGGCTGTCCCACTAGGTTGGCCAGCACGCCCTGAATCCAGCACATGCGGCGGTCAAACCCATGGTAGACTTTTCTGTGCACCAAGACTGGCAGCTCATCTCTGGTGACAACACCCCCTCCACCACCGCTCCCAGAAGGGGGCTGGCCCATCCCATGGGCAGTAATACCCAATGCCGTAGGTAGTGCATGGGCAGCAGAAGGGGCACCACTGGTCTGGTTCCCAGATGTGCTGGGCACCCAGTGCCACAGCTGGTTGAGGCAAGGTAGGTGGATCAGCCGGAACAGGCCTGCCTTGATGTGCTGTGGTGAATGAGGTATAGCAATAAGTTAAGGTTAGTAATAACCAAACCATTGTTAGTATTAACAGAATGGAACATCATTGTAATTAATACAAATACATAGTCATGTAAAGTATGTGTAACACAACAGTAAAGGGAAGCACACAGATCTGCTTAGAACTGGTGGTCAAGGACACCACATACACAAACCCTGTAGATATAGCCAACCTGCTGGCAGACAGGTTCAGTGAAAACTTCACTCCTCTGTCCCCCCATCAGTAAAGCAGGACATCTCCAGTACCTGCCCTCCTCCCTTTATCTCTAGGGAGCAAGTCATCATTGCCCTCTCAAAGGCAAAAAATGTCGCATCCATGGGACTCGATAACATTCCAGGCTGCATCCTACATGTACTCAGGCAGGAACTTACAGCACCATTAGGCACCCTATTCAACCAAAGCCTGAGTACTGACTTCATCCCAGCTGAGTGGAGGGCAGCTACTGTTATCCCTTTGCACAAAGGTGGAGCGATCACTGATCCAGGAAATTATAGACCCATCAGCCTAACTAGCCTGATCTGCAAGGCCATGGAGCAGATTATCATGGACCTCATAAACAAGGTCACTGGCAACCTCCAGACACTTGACACAACACAGTTTGGCTTTGCCAAAGGGAGGTCATGCCTTTTAAATTTGGTCGACTTCTTTGAGACAGTCACCAAGGCCATAGATGAGGGGAAGACAGTGCACACTGCCTACCTTGACCTGGCCAAGGCCTTTGATACTATTCCCCACTCAGGTATAATAGATAAACTTTCTCCACTAGGCATCAATGCATATGTTACCATATGGGTACCAAGTTGGATCACTGATAGAACCCACCTAGTCAAAAAAGGGGAATCCACCTCAAGTAGTCAACCCGTAACAAGCATTGTAGCCAAGGGATCAGTCTTAGGGCCTCTGGTGTTTGCGATATACTTCTCAGAGGTGCAGACCATATATAGTGGGCTATGGCTGAATAAGTTTGCAGATGACTGCAAGTTGGGTGCTGTCATGAATTATCCTAGTGATGTGGGCATCCTCCAAGAGGGTCTCACCCAAACAAATGACTGGTGCCAGAAACATGGCCTTAAACTGAATGACAAAAAATGCATGATCATCCCTTTTGGGGCGAATGACATCCCCACAAATTATCACATTGATAATAAGGCACTAAGCACACAATCAGTTGTGAGGGACTTGGGAACCCAGGTTGATAGCAAACTGACTTTTCACCACCATATTGCCTCCATTGTACGGAAAGCTTTCTACATGGCCCACCTCATTAGTATGGGTATCTCATCCAGGGACAAGGTGGTCATAACATCTCTGTATTCTTCCCTCATAAGACCAATTATTGAATACAATGCCTCCTTCAGCATGTACCTCACAAAGCACATGCAGCAGCTGGAGAGACCACAGAGATTCCTCACCCGGAGAATCCAGGGCCTCAAACATCCACCCTACATATATAGGCTAAAAGTCCTGTCTCTCTGCTCAGTCTCCTACAGACTCCTCAGAGGTGACCTCTGTCTGGCATACAAGGCAATCTCAGACCCAGCCCTGATGAGACTGCTGCATATCCGCAAGTCAAGCTCCACTCAAGTAACCCACAAATTTGACCTCAACCTGGTCTGTGACATCAATAGGACTTGTTGGCCAGACAGATTTGTGTCCCAGTGAATCCCCCTTATATGGAATAAACTCCCTCTCCACGTAAAGCACAGTACCTCATTAACCCTTTTTAAGCACAACCTGGATAACTGGATGAGGAACAGAAAATACATCCCTGGAATTCCACCTATGTCCCTGCTGGACAGTGGCACAGAATGCTGAATTGTTGGAACATGGGTTAAAAATTTGGCTGGGCTTGTAAGGGCCTCAGGGCCAATAGCCTAGTAACTTCCTATGATCTTATGTAAATACCATAACAGTCAGTATGCCAGCAGCATGCCAGTAAGAAGTAAACCATAAGGGCAACAAAATAGTTAGTTTAATAAAGTATGTTAATAGTGAATCATAATAACACATAACAGTAGTACATCACATTTTTCAAAAATATAGTTAGTTTAGTTTAACAACATATGTTAATATTAAATCATAATAATAAATAACAATAATAAATAAAAGAAGATAAGGGGTAGAGAGAGAGAGAGAGAAAGAATCCATTACTGAAAATGCAGACTATATCCCTGGAATCACTGATTATAAATAGTCTACAGGCATGTAGTGTACAGTTCTCCTATAGGTGATGAGGCACGTACATATCTGTCAAGCTGTTAGCATGGGTCAGTATGGGCCAAGCAGTAACAAATGCAGGTACACAACTACACAGAACACTTTTACATAATGTGGACTTCTATAACTACCGAGGTGTTCTCTAAGCAGGTTGGTAATACATTGCATTCCAGGTAATCATGTTTCTAGTAATCCTGTAACAGATGGATTAGGCAATTTTAATTACATTATGTGAAATCATGACACGTTTGTGTACAATACATAAACTAGACATCCGTCATGCCTTAGTTGGCAGGGATGGGAATATAACCCAATAGCTGTGACTGCAGGGGACATCTGCAAAGAATGTAACTTTATTGGCATTGCTGATAACTGTCTGTGAAATGTTAGCATGATCATATCTGCTCATAACATGGGCTGCCTCAACCATATACCATTTGTTCCTGGAGTGAGAGAAAAAGAGAGCATTATGTGACTGAATTAATTTTGCATTCTACAACTATTACAGTGCTACACATGACTGCAGCGACAGTAGAACGCACATGTATGGCATACAGCCATACTGCATTTATTGAAACAAATTTCTTTAGGAATCAACTATGCTGCTTAACACTTTATTGACATTGCTGATAGGTGTCTGTGAAATGTAACCACAATCATATATGTTCATAACATAGGCTACCTCACCCATATACCTTTTGTTCCTGGAGTGGGAGAAAAAGACAGCATTATGTGACTGAATTTGTTCTGCATTCCAGAACTATTACTATTACAGTGGTATACTTGACTGCAGTGACAGTAGAACACCCATGCATGGAATACGGCCATACTGCATTTATTAAAACAGACTTCTGTAGGAATCAACAATGATACTTAACACTTTATTGGTATTGCTGATAAATGTCTATGAAGTCGACCCAATATCTGCCCATAGAGTGGGCTACCTTACCCATATAACTTTATTACCTAGAGTAGGAGGAACAGTGAGCATTATGTGAACAATACTGGCCTAGAGACAGCCTTGAACCATACTATGAGTTAAACAATACTGCTTGCAGGTCATTGGTTTTGCATTCTACAGCTATTACAGTGTTACACTTGACTGCAGCAACCTTACCATAGACAAGCAATGCATACAGCTCTACTGCAATGGTTATGACAACACAATCCTGCTATACACCATTTTGCTTACTGTTATTGGTATCTTTTATTGGTTATTGCAATACAGTTGTTATTGTTCATTTATTGCACTACAGACCTACTTGCTCATTTATTGCACTACAGTTCTACTTGCCCATTTATTCATAGGTTCAAAGGTAGGTATTAGGCTATCATCGCAATGGGCCTAATTAAGCCTAGCCAACAATGTTCCTGGCTTACACCACCCAAGAAAGTTAATTTCCTGTGCCCCTGTCAAGCAGAGCCACAGAAGTGATCCCTGGGGTGTATTTCCTATTTCCCATCCACTCATCAAGATTTTTCTTGAAGAGTGCTATTGAGGAACTTTGCTTAACATTGATGGGTAGCTTGTTTCAGAGTATAGGAAGTCTCTGTGACAGGAATCTATCCCTCCAGCATGTCCTGTTTATTGTGGTGACAAGGTTTAGGTCCCTAGAGCATGTCTTTAGGTGTAGCATGTCCAACAGCTCTGGGTTTAACATAGCTTTATATGTTAGGCAGAGATCTCCTATGAGTGGGCGATATGCTACAGAGTAAAGTTGGAATTTTTTGAGATGGTCAGTGTAGGGCATCTGTTTGAGGCCAGTAATCCTCTTTGTGAGGTACTTCTGTGGCCTTTCCAGCTGCTGCAGATGTCTTGTGAGGTACATTCCAAAAGGGGCGTTGTACTCTATAATGGGTCTAATGAGTGCCGAGTAGAGGGGAACAATGATCTTTTTTTTTCCTGGATGAGAACCCTTATGTGATGAGGTGTGCCACATAGAAGGATTTCCTGACTACTGTGCCGATGTGATTATCAAAGGAGACACTACTGTCCACCTGGGTCCCAAGGTCTCTTATCAGACATTCAGCTTTAAGTAGACTGACGTTTATGTGGTAGTTCATGGGTACAGAGTTTTTACCAAAGGGGATGACAGTGCACTTTTTGGCATTGAGCTTGAGGCCATGCCTCTGACAGCAGGCATCTGTCTTAGTGAGGTCCTTCTATAGGATGTCCACATCATTTGGGCACCCGACTATGGCTCCTAGTTTGCAGTCATCTGTGAACTTCATTAGCCTGAGGCATTTTGTGTTAGCCTGTACTTCAGAGAAGTAGATACCAAACAGGAGAGGTCCCAGGACTGAACCCTGTGGTACTCCACTTATCACTGGGTTGAAGTCAGATTTGGAGTCTACAACGTTTACAGTGTGGGTTCTGTCAGTGAGCCAGTTGGCAACCCATCTTGTGACGTAGGGATTTATACCTAGTTTAGTGAGTTTAACTATAATTCTAGAATGGGGGATGGTGTTGAAAGCCTTGGCGAGGTCAAGATAGGCTGTGTGAACCACCTTACCATCATCTGCAGCTTTGGTGACTGCCTCAAAGACGTCAATCAGGTTCAGAAGGTATGATCTGCCTTTCACAAACCTGAACTGGGTGGGGTCCAGAGTTTGGAGGTTACCAATGTCTATGTTTATGAGTTCCATGATGATACATTCCATGGCCTTGCAGACCAAGCTCATCAGGCTAATAGGGCGATAGTTCCCAGGATCAGTGGTGGCTCCCTCTTTGTGGAGTGGAATAACTGTTGCTGTGCTCCATTCAGTGGACACAAAGCCTGATGTGAGACTATGATCAAACATGGTGCATAGGTGGGGAGCCAGTTCGTTCTGAAGTTCGTGTTAAACGCAGCCTGTGATGTTGTCTGGTCTTATGGATGCTGTGATTTTGGCTTTGGAGAGTGCAGCTTTTACCTGTGTAGATGTGATTACAGGGACTTTGCATTCTTCCTGTATAGATATGGGCCCTTTAGGGGGCGAGAGGAGTGTAAAGTTAGCACTGAACCTATCTGCCAGGATGTTGGCAATATCAGTTGCTTCTGTAATTTTCATGCCGTTGTGCTGTAACTCAGAGCAGATCTGGGTGTTGCCCTTGAGATTCTTGACATAGCTATAGAATGCTTTGTGGTTGCCCTTAGAATCAGTGGTGATTTTGTTTTCGCAGCTAGCTTTGGAGGATCTTATATGGGATCTCAGCTTCTTACTGAGGCTGACCATGGAGCTCCTCCACTCATAGGATTTTATTCTCTTTTGCAACAGTTTCTTCCTTCTGTTGTAGAGTTTGTTTATGACAGGGGACCACCAGATTGGCTTTCTTTTTTTGGGGGATAGCATCTTGGTTCTGTTTGAGATAGCACAATCCATGCACTCATGTAAGTGCTTATAGAGTGTATTTGTGTAGGATTCAGCAGTTGTAACTGTATTGTCCATCTGCATGGGTGTCATGAAGTTCGCCACTTCTGTTTTAAGAAACATGAAGTTGGCTTTGGAGAAATTTTTTACTGTGGTTTCCTAAATGGTGGGTGAGGTGGGATGCAGATATCTAGGGTGATTAGCTTATGGTCAGATTTGACCAATGAGGAATTGACTTCAGGTGTGGAACACTTGTCACTCATGTTGGTAATGACTAGGTCTAGGATATTGTTGCCCCTGTTGGGGGGTGTGGATAAGTTGATCCAGGGCATTGGAATTTATGAATTCCAGAAAGCGTTGAATGAAGGAGTTGGTACACGAGTAGTTTTCCCAGTTAATGGTCGGGTAGTTGAAAAGTTTACCTTTATAACAGCGAAACACAGTGGTGCAATTGCTCATATGAGCAAATCGAAACCACGAAAATGAAAACAGCAACAGTATGAAATGTTCGAAAATCAACAAATTGAAAAGCAGATTCACTGATTTTCGAACATAAATGTCGACAAAAAATTTAATGAAGTGTAAAGCAGGGGGGCAAGCCCCCCTGCACCCCTCATGTGGAGGGCTATGTGCCCCATACCCCCTACTTTAATATTCTAACTCTGAGATTGCACTACAGTGGGGAAAGGGACCATTTTCCGATCCCCACTATAGTGTGATCCAACCCAAATTGCGAATGTGCAATGAGCGAATGTCACTGTGCATTCGCTCATTGCAAATTCAAACATTTTTCCATTCAGCATTTGCAAACTGCCTTTCGGACAATTGCTGTTCACCCTTGTGCAATACGCACACATGAAGGTAAACCAGTTGAAATCACCCATTATTAGGGTGTTTGGTTGAACCCTAACATTTTCCAGTATATCAAGAAAAGAGGAGTGGAAGTCCTGGGTCATGGTGGGGGATCTGTAGCAAGCTACAATTTGGATTGCAGTTTTGCCCAGAGTTAGTTTCACTTGGATAACCTTGGATGCATTATGCTGCGCAACTAGCCTGGAGGTGTGGATATCCTTAATGAATGTGGACACACCTCCGCCTTTGGTGATCTGGTCCAGGTTAGATGGCCGAAAAGTGTGGTATGAGTTATAGCCTGGTAATGCAGGAGTGCTTTCTAGAGCCTTGAACCAGGCATAAGTCACTGCCAGATATTGATGTTCTCCATTTTAAGGAGTGCCTCGAGTGAGTGAGTGCATTTTGAGATTTAGACTTCTAGCATTGAGTAACATTACACTCAGTTTTTGCTTGCCTTTTCCTGTTACGATGGCAAATTTGTCATTTGAACCTTGCCTAAAAAAGGCACTATAGGGGCGGCAAGACCCTTAGCCAGTATCCAGAATCCCAGGGGTGACAGGTGCAGGCCATCTCTGGCAAAGCATAGTGGTCTGTCAACCATGTCGTCCCAGGCAGACAGATACTGGATCCCCTTAGAATGACACCAGAAGTTTAGCCAATTGTTGAAGTCAATCATTTTGTCCTTGTACTGTGGTATTATTCTGGGTGATGGCAGGATGCTACTCAGGGCTATGGTCATACCTGCTTGGGCTACAAGATTGGAGAGCTCTTCCATGTCTCTTTTCATGTAGTCCAGGGAGGTATATCTTAGGTCGATCACACCGACATGTATAATGACAGAGTCATATTTGTACTTGTTGTGGAGTGACCTGAGTGCATGGGTTATGTGGCGGATCCTGGCACCCGACAGGCAGCTGACAGTAACCTTTTCCTTGTTTAGCCTGGTGAGGGGGACATCAGTGTGTCTGTTTATAGAGTCACCTATGACTAGTGTGTTGGGTACATTGTTTTGCCTTATGGGCTGTGGTTTATTGGCACACTGAGTCGGTCTGCTGTGTGTCATTTGGGTTGTATTGGGGGGGTGAATGTTGCTTGCGTTTCTGGCTTGGAGGTCTCTGTTGCTTGAGCAGAATATTACTGAGAGCCTCCGTGAATGTTTTTGTGTTTCTATGTGTTTATTTTGGTGGTGTAGGTTTAGTGGGACTATGTGATGAGTGTGGTGTGGTGCAAGTGTTTTCCTTCTCCTTTTGACTGTCAATTTCAGTCTTGGTTGGAGAGAGCTTTACCTACAGTTTGGCTAGATAAGTGTATCACTCACAGGTTGTGGTATTGGGTGGTAGGAGGGGAGAGTTGTCTGTGTACATGAGGCAATTGCTACATTGCCCCAAGATGCCCAGATTCATCAGATAGACAGGAGAGAACACTGGAGCTGACACTTGGACATGCCTGAATAAAAAAAACTACTTTCCTCTAGACAAGTGAGGAAAGTGAGTATAAGAGCTGTTTTTCTCTAAGCAAGTGAGGAAAGTAAATACAAAAACTGTTTTCCTCTAGGTAAAGAGGAAGGTTGAGTGTTGTAGTAATTTGTAGCTTATTTAGTGCTAACAAGTTCTGAACAAGTGCTGAGCATGAATAAACAAATTCAAGTGCTAAAACTAAGAATCTGTGCCTGGATCTTATGCTAGATAGACTACATAGTGCTTACCACTCCCACTGATAAGCTAGAAGGCTTCCCTCCAACACAGAAAGGCTTGGGGGGTTCAGAAGCTTACAAGCAGTCCTGGATACAGCAAATCTGTATCTGGACTAGACTAGTTACAGGAAAGTTGGGAAACAAGCGCAAACATGGACTTTTAAACCAGAAGGTTGAAAGAGATGGAAAAACTGCCCAAACGGCCAATAAACTACAATTTCTGGGCCAGAAACCACTCTTGTGGTAGATAGGCTACCTAGTGCTTACCACTTCCACTGATAAGCTAGAAGGCTTCCCTCCAAGACAGAAAGGCTTGGGGGGCTCAGAAGCTTACAAACAGTCCTGGATACAGCAAATCTGTATCTGGACTAAGTTTTTATGGTGTATACTTTATTGCAGTAAATGCTTTACTCTTTCTTGCTTATTGCAGTACAGTTAGCATAATAAATCTGTAGATACCACACTCAAGGTGCAACCTGGCCAGGTGCCCAGCATGGGACTTGACATTGCAAGCCCTTTCAGCTGCAGCTGTTGGAAGAGAAGCACACCGTTATGTATACCACTTTTGTAGACATTCAGCTTGCATATTGGTAAAACAGAGGAGAACGTACTTATATATTTGTGGGGCATTCCCAGCTCTGGCTTCTTGCCCCAAGTGTCCAAGGTTCCCCTCATTCTCCTTTTGAGGTCATCATAATGGTGATGACACTGCTCACCTATGTGGGGGATACCAGTAACACTGGTGAGCTCCCTGGCCAACCAGTCCCAGGCCTCCACCTTACACTCCGAGCCCTGGAAATCACCCTGCAGCAGCCTGGGTTTATGATTATTTACCAGGAGTCCAACAAAGACCCTGGACTCCTGAACACCCCATCTCTGCACCCGAAAGTGCTCACCTTCACCAGCACCACCTGCCATATCACCAGTTGATCAGACTCCGACGACTATTGCAGAATTCCGGCTTATTGTGCCTAATATAGGCTGTTTTCCTGCCCTTACATGTCATTGAGCAACATTCAAATAATCACAGTATTGCTTAGCAGCGCACAAACCAACTAAACAGAGCTAGCTAGTGTGAAAACTTTCACAACCGAGGTTTTAGCTAAGCTTAGAACCATACAAACAAAAGTAGCCATTTGCATGTTTAAGCAGTATTCAGCGTAGCTGTGCCATATCACAAAAATTTGTTTTTAAAATTAAACATATATAATAAATTAAATTATAGACATCTAATCACTGCTATAGACTCAAATGCAGGATCTATTAAACTTTAGCCTGTATCTCTATCCATTTAGCTACTTGGATATTATGAAAACTAGTATACCTTCACATATACTACTGGGCTACCTGTTAGCATTGCTAAGCACCATGGTGCACCATAAAAATGTGCTTAAATAGACCCAGACATAAATAATTAATTACATGTGGTTTCTATTTTTAGATGTCTAGCAACTGCTGGTGCTGGCTATGTATGTATGAGTGCCACTCGGCTCTGTGGCACTCCATGCCACACAAACAGCAATTAAAAAAAAACAGAAAAAACAAAAATATTTAAAATAAGCAAAATATGTTATTATCATAATCAATGACATCCAGTTTCTATTTTTAGATGTCTGGCAGGTGTCAGCTGTCTATATATATGAGCACAGCTTGGCATTGTTGTGCTCCACGCAGCCCCATACAAACATACAAAAAAACAGAAAAAAAAATATTAACATTTGCAGACTTGCAGACATTGGACCCGACCCAGTTTGGCTTTGTCAAGGGCAGATCATGCCTTTTGAACTTGGTCGACTTCTTCGAAACAGTCACCAAGGCCATTGATGAGGGAAAGGCAGTCCATACAGCCTACCTTGACCTTGCAAAAGCTTTCGACACAATACCCCACTCAGGTATTATAGAGAAAATTACCAGCTTAAATATAATCCCATATGTCACAAGATGGGTTGCAAACTGGCTAAAGGACAGAACCCACAGGGTCAGAGTTGCTGGCACCATGTCAGACTCCAAGTCGGTCACAAGTGGTGTCCCACAGGGCTCAGTCCTTGGCCCCCTGTTGTTCGTCATCTACTTCTCAGAAGTACAGGCAAACATAGGAGGACTATGGCTGACAAAGTTTGCAGATGACTGCAAACTGGGCGCCATAGTGGAAAGTACATCGGACACAGATATCCTTCAGAGGGGTCTCACGGAAACTGATAGCTGGTGCCAGAGCCATGGCCTGAAGTTAAATGCCAAAAAATGTATAGTCATACCCTTCGGGAAAAACAAGGTAACCCCAAGCTACCATATAGGTGGCAATCCACTAAGCACAGAAGAGGTTATCAGGGACCTGGGGACCCAGGTTGACAGTGGCCTTTCTTTTGACACTCACATTGCTAAAGTGGTTAGAAAGACCTTCTACATTGCCCACCTGATCATGAAGGGATTCACATCCAGATCAAGTGAGGTCATTGTTCCCCTGTATTCTTCACTTATCAGACCGATGATCGAGTACAATGCCCCATTCGGGATGTATCTCACCCGACACCTGCAGCAATTGGAGAGACCCCAAAAGTTCCTCACCAAAAGGATAAAGGGATTCCAAAATCTGTCATATGCTGCCAGACTGAAGAAACTCCAGCTCTATTCAGTCGCATACCGTCTGCTCAGAGGTGACCTGTGCCTGAAAAACAAGGCCATGTCCAACCCGGAATTAATGGACATGCTCCACCTCAAAAAATCCAAATCTACTAGATCCACTAGAGCAAGTGACTTAAACCTTAGCACGGATATAAATAAGACATGCTGGAGGGATAGATTTGTCACTCAGAGACTCCCTATGCTGTGGAATAAAATCCCGGTCCATGTGAGGCAGAGCACCTCGCTGGCTCTGTTCAAGAGAAATCTTGACCGGTGGATGGGAGATCGTAGGTTTACCCCGGGAATCATCTCTGTGTCACTGCTGGACAGAGGCACAACAAACTAATGGGCACAATATTTTTTAACATAAGGGGTGGCGTAAGCCACAAAACTTTGGTCTAGGCTTATAAATGCCTTAGGGCAGATAGCCTAGTATAAACCTATGAACCTATGAACATAAAATATTACACATTTGACCCAATTCACAGCATTTCAACAGCAGCAGGGAGCAGTACAGGTAATCCACAATCCCGGGTAGCCCCTACACTTCTCCCTACATGGACTAAATAACTCTGTTCCTACGCTCTTCCTTGGCAGGTCATCATCATTAATATGCATGGTGCACTGCCAAGGGAGAACTGTGGCCATGTACATGGTTACATTCTGTGTAGGCTCTACACGGTGCCTACACAGAGTTTATTAAACCCTGGGGATACTTTATTTTGTTCTGTGAAGGCAAATCAACGAACAATCCATTAATGTAACATGTATTTCAGTTTGTATTTCTTTATGTAGATGAATGTTTTGACCTGAATTCCACAATGTTATGGGAGTATGACATTAAAAGTATTGCTGATGGTATTTCTTTCAATAATTACTATTTTGTCGCTGCAAGTACATTAATAACTTGTCTAGATTGTGTTTCTCCTTCATTCAAAGTAAGTGAGTGTTAGCAAGTGATATAGTGTAGCATAGTTGGATGGATGCATGTGGAACAGTGTTCAAAACACACCAACCTAAATATTTATTCACTACAGATATATATCCCAATGCTCTGGCATCCTTATATTTGATGGAGACATTCTTTGCACTGCTGCATATTCCCATGCTCAACACTGCTCAGAACAGCACATCTATGACTACCTGAAGTCATTTACCTCATTACACCCTAGTGACGTCCCCAGGTATTTCTGCAGTTACATCCTACTGACACTTCTAGGCATCAAATATTGCTTGCTTATATTTGCATTAATAATTCCTAAGCCAAGCTACATACAAAGTAATATGTCATTCCATGTTAAAGCTTATACAATGGCAAACATAGCTGCACTGATATTTGACTTGTCTAATGCAGGTAAAGTGATATTAATTGCCAATCATGTAATATTTCTTAATATTGTCATAAATGTCACGTTTGTTTAAGTATCTCAACAGCCCAATAGCACGGGCAGAACTGATTAGCCTCATAGAAAAGCTTTCAGCTGGCTGAGCAAAATGTTGCTGAACTACATGTGTGCAAGTTGAATGGTTACTCAGATATTTTATGTTGTTACAAAATATGGTACATTTAATATCTACTGTGTTTACTGTGATTTACAACATCCAGTTTAAGACCTAGAATATAAAGAATACTTCCGTGATAAAAAAATAGTTTGCTGCTGAAGAATTTTCTATTTACATTTTTTTAGTAATACTTTTGGTTTTAAATGAACATTTGTTTGAAATATGAGGGCATTATTTGATTTTATCAAAAAGCTTAGGCTCCAGCCATTGGAAGTTGCAGTGCATATTTCCAGAGCTCCACTGGAGGGAATGAGTTAACACTGATGAGTCCAGATATGCCAGTATGTAAGACTGCAATTCATAGACATCAGTCCAACTCAGCTTCATTTGCATAAGAAGTGTGTAAATAAGCCACAGTTCTCACCAATTAGTTATACAGCCACCATGTTTAACTGTGCTCAGCCAAGCTCAGTAGCAATTGATGTGGAAAAGTGCAAAATTGCTAAAGTATTTTATTTATCCACTGTTGACTGTATTAGTCCCACTAGGCTAGTGGCCTAGGGTAAATTTGGCTAAGGCATTAGAAAACTTCCCTTACTCTTCCCAATGGTGCTCTGGGATCTATTACATCCCCCAACTCAAGCGGATGGGATTGCAGATTAACATCTCATCCAAATGGAACTGCAGTTTAAGATCTCATCCCAAACGATGATACACTCAGAGAGCAGTACCCTTTTATGTTGCACTGCTGTATCAGCAATGCATCTACCTACACATTCTGCACCAAAAGTGAGTGGCCTACCTGTTGCACTACCAACATGGCAAGTAAGCTAACAGATACTTTAAACTTAAGAATTACTGGAAAACTATGGAACTTAAATTCAGTAGACATTTTTATTATGCAGAAACTAACTGGTGTTTGGGTAAAGTGAAGAGTTAATTTTCAATTGCTGTATGTTGATGTCAATGACAGGTGTAATGAGAGGAGTTGAAAATATGAAGTGTCTTTCATTAGTTGTGCATACATGGCTGTGCAATGTGTACAGGACGGCTAAGGGGAGAGAACATAGAACATTGTATTCTGTGCTGATCAGGTTATGACAAATACATGCTGTGTTGGAAATGACAGATGCTTACACTGGTGCTTTCATTTATTGCTAATACCGCATGGGGTACTGGTTGAAATTTGAATAGAATTAAAACATTGAATAGAAGTATATGTGGAAGTCTGTTTGCTTTGTTAATATGAATGTTATCTGCTGTTAGGCAATGCAATCGATACATCTGTTGTATTAATTCCTTATGTTAATGCTGGTATGCTTTTGCTTTGAACTTAGGTTTTTAGGATTCTTTTTTATGTTGCTGCAAGCATGGTTTGTTAAGGAACTTATGCGTTATGACAGCGAATGTCTAGTAATACATAAATGTAAGACGTTTTCATTGCTTTGCTGCAGGGGTGATGGATGAGTTTCATTTCTGTAAATCAAGTTTAAGTAATGGTAGTCCTGTATGTTGTGTCCTATGAATGCATGATACAACAGCAAGGATTCAGAGAATTTCAGCCCTGAAGAAACTGTATCCTCATGGGGGTTCTCAGGGCATATAGAAAACACCTGCCTGACAAATGGGAGCCAGAACAAGCTGAGAGAGTGCTAAAGTGTGGAACCAAGACGTGTTGGATATACATTTGGTTGAGGGGAGTAAATGCACATTGACACAGTACAGAAAAAGGGTCAATGACATGGTGGGACATGTCAGGCCAAAGGCAGAATGCAGTTGCCTGCAGCAGTACTGGTGTGGACCTCCTACACTTATCCATTTAACACCAGATGAGGAATACCTTCTCTCCATACAGAAAGATGATTATGACACTGATGAGGATGCCACAGGCATAATCAGAGGTGGTGTGGACACTGGCATTTATCTCCCTCCACAGGAACCACAGTCATCTAATCAGGATATGCTTCAATGTAAACATTAAAGTTAGTGGAATTTAGTTTTGTTTAGTAAAATCTACCACAAAAAGCATCCTTATTAGTTTGCAGCATTAAAGAACCCTTAATAGTCTTCTAACCACAATACACTCCCACCTGTAGCTCACTGATCAAAGGACTTGACCACATGGATATGCATTTTCCTAACTTCTCTGTCACCAGGTTGGTGAATATGAGCATCTTGAGACAGTGTAGCAATTGTCTCATGTTTACTGACAATCACCTAATCCTTAAAGTAACAGACACAGTGCAAAAGATACACCTACACAATGACACTGGAAGCTAAAATCTTGCAAACAAGTGCACATGAAGTCATCAAAACTATGCGCACAACACCTACCTCGCATAGTACACAGCACATGCATAGACTATTGTATGCTGAGGCACTTAAAAGCAATCTTTCTAAGCAACCAATATTGCCTAGACTACCCATTGTCAAAACTATGCCACAGCAAGCCCAAAGACACTCAGGAAATAGAACACCTAACACCACATGTACAGTCATGTTCAATGGAGCCCCAAACACTAAGGCAAAAACACATACCCTATTGTAAGACATACTGATGGCCTTCTAACCAGGCAGAACAAGGAGAAGATAACTGTTTGTTGGTTATCTGGTGCTAGGATCCACCAAATCACACACACACTCAAGTTATTAAACAACAGGTACCAATATGATTCCATCATAGTCCATACAAATGTAAATGGTCTGTGATCTACCTCCCTGGACTGTATAAAGAGAGACATTATGGAGTTCTCAGACTATATATCTCAGACTGGTGTAAGCCTAGCATTGAGCAGCGTATTACCATCACCGAGGATGATGCCACAATGTGAGCAAAATATGATTGATTTTAACAATTAGCTGTCCTTCTGGTGTCATTCTAGGGGATCCAATATTTGCCATCTTAGGAGGACATGTTTAACAGACCATGTTGCTTTGCCAAGGATGGTCTGCACCTGTCCCCTCTAGGCTTTTGAATACTGGATAAAACTTTATCCACCCCCATAGTGCCTTTTTTAGGTAATGCCAAATTGACAAACCTACTGGCATAGCAAAACCAACTCAACTGAACCTCAAAGCCTTTCTGCTCAGTACCAGGACCCCATGTAAAAAAGTACGCTCCTCCAAGTCCTCCTCACACTTGGGAATATCGACATTGGTGCAGTTACCAAGACATGGTTTAAAGTGGCAGAGAGTACCCCAAGAAGTTTAACGTTTCAGTGCCTTCCACACTTTTAGAACAGTAGCTGTACAGTCAAGAGTTAAAGGTGCAGGTGTCTCTATATACATTAATAGTCAGCATACCTAGGGTGGTGAAACAGGATGATGCATTGAAGTTCCCCCATGTGCAGATCATCATAGAGAGAATCCTGTACCATATCCTAGCCAGCTATAGGTCAGCCTCCATGTTCTAATAAGCTCACAATGCATACTTGGATGTACTGGAGGCACTTAGCCATTCAACGTACCACCCTAGTCATGGGAGACTTTAATTATCTCACTAAAGACTGTGAATCCTGCATAGCCTCAGATCTACAGGTACAAAGATTCCTGGACTTCGTAAATACAAACACTCTTGACCAAATAGTGAAAACACCCACTAGAGGCTCTATCGTACTGAAGCTTGTTCTCATAAATATAAGATAACGCTTCACCCCCCCCCCCAATGTCTCATCCTTCCTGGTAAGGTCTGACCATAAAGCTGTCTCCTTCAAAATTAAAATCGGCTCTATAACTCAGTAAAACCAGTAACAGTTAGGAACTATTCCAAGGCAAATTACCTTTCATTAAGTGATGGTTTATCATATTTCAATGCTGCTCTAAACCCTGAGAACACAGTAGCCGACACTGAATTGCTCTCAGAAACTCTATACAACAATGTCAATGGCTGCATAAAGGCAGAAGTAAGCCAAGAACTAGCTGCACAAACAAGCTACACTGGTGGCATGCAAAAGTAACTAGGATATACAATAAAAGGAAAAAAAAATGCAAAAATCAGGAAGGATAATCCCAATAAAGATAAAAACTCTCTCATTACACTAAATATGCAACATAGAGAGTTGATTAGGTCAAAAAAGACACCTTTGAGGTTAAGATAGCCTCTCAGGTAAAATATATCCATAAGGCCTTCATCAGGTATATTAGAAACCACAAGGGCAGCACACAGCAATGTGCTGAACTGGTGGTTAATGGTACCACATTCACTGAGCCTGATGATATAGTGAACCTGTTAGTGGAAAAATTCAGTTCCAACTTTACCCCCTACTCATCCTCAATCATCCCCCAAGAAATACCCTCAAACATAACCCCTCCAGTTATGAATAGGGAGCATGCGCTTGTCAGGAACACAGTCTCAATGGGCCCTGATAACTTCTCAGGATGCTTCCTTAACAGTGTAAAATATGAGTTATCAGCACCCATGGAGTCACTATCAAACTATAGTCTTGAAACAGATTTTGTGCCATGAGAATGGAGGATTGCATTGGTCATCCCTCTTCATAAGGTAAGATCTTCAACAGATCCTGGAAAATACAGTCCTATTAGTCTGAGTAGTCTTATTTGCATAGCCCTTGAAAGAATTATCTTGGAAATTATCAACAAGGATACAGGAGACCTCCAGACACTGGATTCATTCAGGGTTGGCCTTGTCAAAGGATGGTCATGCTTACTGAATCTGATGGAGTTATTTGAAAAGGTCACTAAGGCAATGGATGACAGGAAAGCGGTGTGCACTGCCTACCTAAATCTGACTAAAGTATTTGATACAATACCCTAGTTGGGAATTGTCAACAAATTTATGGAACTAGGCATGAATCCCTTTATAACATGCTGGATAGCTAACTGGCTCACAGATAGGAGTCAAGAGGTTAGGATCAGTGAGGCCACCTCCACAAAGAGGCCAGTCACCAGTGGAGTCTCTCAGGGCACTGTGCTGGGCCCCCTTCATTTTTGGCATCCACTTCTTGTAGGTCAAAGCCAATGTTAAAGGCCACTGGCTGACCAAGTTTTCAAATGATTGCAAACTGGGAGCAGTCATTGAGTCCACCTCGCCCAAGACGAGAACACCATCCAGGAATGTTCAGCACAGACAAACTCTTGACGTTAAATTCATGGCTTAAATCTCAGTACTAAGAAATATATTATAGCACCTTTTGGGAAGGCAGCCATCCTGGGTAATTCATCATAAATAAAACACTCCTAAAAGTTGATTTACTAATCAGGGATCTAGAAAGTCATGGAGGTAGTAACCTAGCCTTCAAACAACATGTACCAAGATAAGAAAATTCTTCTGTGTTGTTCAGCCTATAAATAAGGGCATGGCATCTACGTAGGTCCAATGAGATCAACATTCCACTGTACTTGGTTCTCATTAGACACATCATAGAGTATAATGCCCCCTTTGGTATGTACCTGACCAGACACATGCAGCAACTAGAACATCCACAAGGGTTCCCTACAAAAAGAATACCATAAAGTAAACAAAATTTGATGACCACTATGCTGATCACCTCAAAGCCCTGTCTCTTTACTCTGTATTAAACAGACTGCTGACAGGAGAACGTTGCCTGGCATACAAAGCATCCTGTTTTTGCACATCCACAAAAGGAACAACATCAGAACTACTAGATCAAAAACCTAAAATTCTGCTTATGACATAAATAGGACATGTTGAAGAGACAGATGTTTTTCGCAGATAATTCCCATTCTCTGGAATAGGCTTCCCATCCATGTAAACCAGAGTTCCTCCCTAAGCCTATTTAAGAGCAATTTGGACCAATGAATGGGTAATTTGAAATTGACCTCTGGTCTGGCACATATGTTTTTGATGAACAGAGGCTGTCGATAAATACTCCATATATATATATATATATATATATATATATATATATATATATATATATATATATATCAAATTTGTGGGTGACATTTGAGTTGCAAGGCTAATTTTATAATGGCATTAATGGTCGTTAGTTTATGAACCAATGAATGTTACTGCATCCCCCATGACAAGTTCACATACTGAAAATTACTTCAGAGATTAACTGGTCACATATAACACATGACATTCTTATCAACAGATGTGCCATCCATCAAATGTAACACATGACAATTCTTGTCAACAGGTGAACCCTCCATTTCTGCTCATCAAGAAAATAGTTTAACTCATTCCCTCCAACAGAACTCTTTTGAGTGTGTACCTTTAACTCCCAGTGGGTATGGCTTCAGCCATTAAAAATGAAGTTATCACCTTACATTTCTAACAAATACTCATTGATAGAGGTCATATATCAATACAGTTGTGTTTGCCATCATGTATGCTTCAAGAAAAAATATTATGTTGTATTGCATGTAACATGGTTTTAGAATTATTAATGCAAATATGAACAGGCAATATTTGACATCTAGAGGCGCAGTAGGAGGTAACTGCAGAAATGCCTGGAGACATCACTCAGCTGTAATGAGTTAAATGTGCATGGTAAGTGACCTCCACATGTTATTATGCAACATTCGTTAATGTGCACCAAGGTCTCAATAACAGTGTCATGAATTACACCTTCACAAGGTCAGTAGCAGAAACGATCAGTACCACTGTACCAGCACAGCTGAAAGGTGTCAACAGTAGAATGGCTGATGTTGATGATAACATAACAGTTATACGTATGACACAGCCTGAGGACAGTGGCACACAGCCATCAAGTGCAATGGCAGGATCACACATTCTACAGCGGGTACATCATACCCCACAGTAGGTGCATAATTCTGCAGGAAGTGACAAAGGGTCACACTGTCAAGAAAATAAGGATGTTATATTGTCAAAGCTTCAGGGAGAGACCCAATGTACCTTGAATACCAGTGTTTCCTCAACCATATGAACACTTTCAGGAGTATGGTACAATCTCAGAGTTAGCAGTGTCAATTGCAACAACTGTGCAAAGGGGTGTCAGGAACAGGCACATGTCACAGGTACCTCCAGACATACAAAAAGCATTGGCTGCTCAGATATGTAGGGACATTGTTCAGGAACAGTCCACTGCCATAGATTGTCAGCTAGAGAGATGGTTGGAGTCAGTGGCGTAGTGTCAATTTTGTAGTTGGGAAGCTGAAATATAATATGCATCATATACATCTATCTGTGTGTCTGTCTATCTATCTATATATCTATATGGACAACGAAAGCACACTAGTTACACTGTTAGTTAATAAATAAGGAGCATGCCTTGCTACAACTCTTTATAAGCAATAAGGTAACTGTAAATCTTTACACTGTAGCAAGGTAAAAACTTATCTCACAACAGTGAGGCACTAACATGGTATAAACTGCAAATGATGTTAAGCACTGGGCCAATGCAATGGATCTGTCTCAGTTATCCACTTGTCATTGATGGACTCTCCCCTCCACCAAAGTCAGCACACTCAGAGTGGAAATACCAACATACTGTGTTTCCATAGCATTTCTGTTGAATACACAGACTAAACATGAACCCCCCCCCAAAAAAAAAAAAAAAAAAACGGATCTCAGAATGCATGATTTCATTCATTCATAGGGTTGTAGGTTGGTTTAATGGTTAGAATGTTTGCCTTGCAAGCACAAGAAACAGGATTTGGTTCTCACCTTTGAAAGGGAAGTTGGCTAAGCCTATAATTGCCCACAAGGGCAGCTAGCCTAGTACTTACCTATGAATACATTCTACAATGTAATACAGCATACGGTAGGGCACAACGTATTAAGACAGTCGTCACTTCATGTTTTAGGGAGGACATGACTGTCTAAGTCAAGATTGCTCTGCAAAATCAAGGGCAAGTGGTGATTTAGTGTACATTTTTATGAGTAGAAACTACAACTAATCACCTCCATGTACCTAGCAGTCAATCTTCTGTTTATATTATTACACCTCACATAATGAGGATTCACAATAGATACTAAGGTTAATGCAGTATTACTTCTGGCAGCATCTTTGATTGCATGAATTTCTTCAGACAAGCAGAAGCATCACCTGGATAGCTTTGGGGACCAGAAAGATCACAATAGCACCCCCTTACCTCTTAGCTTCTTAGTGCAAGAAATGTGGACAAAACCAAAAATAATGGGGGGAATAAGGTCCAAAAATAGTGATGCATTTTAAATATTGCATTTATGAACTTAGAAAGTTGCTAATATAAATGGTTTTGCATTTGTATGCATTTTCTGAAAGATATGAAGTCTGAAACTCAAATGTCTCTTGTTATTTAGTGACTTCAGTCCTCAAATAATTTGCCAGAAAACCGCAAATATTATGAGAAATAAACCAAACATATATGGCAAAAATCTAGACAGCCAAGAGGTATGGCACTTACACTGGCCACTATTGGTACCACAACAACACTTGACCAGGTCATCTCAAACAAGTTCAGCATCACATTTCTTCCATATTTGCACTACTAGGATACCTAGCAAGCAGATATCATCTAGTGCCTACAACTGCAGTGACAAGCAAACAGCTTATTGGGCCAGCAGTCTACCCTTAACAGTAGCTGTAGCCATTATCTATGCAGTTGATCTAACCAATAAAATGTAACAACCAACCGAATAATAACACCAAGATAAACTCCATAACTGCACCAACACCATAAAGAGGCTGCATATGCCTAACAATATTGCAGTCTTCTTACGTAGTGGATAAACTGCCCAACACAGAGTGACATGAAACCACGCACCATTACCAGACCAAAAGCAGAAGTAAACCCTAGTCCAACAAGGTCACTGTATTCCTATCATGCAAACTAGAACCTGAACCCCAGCAATCCCATAAAGCAAAAGCTGAGTGGAGCCAATCTGATGTTGTATCTGTCCCTGACCATATGGGGTGGCAGTAAAGAGATGGACAAAAATGCCACCAATCTGGCTCATTGCACTCAAATGTAGGCTTCTAATTCCAGATGCTTCTTGCTAGCAGTTCCTATGAACCTATGAACTAACTGGTTTTACAGAAACGCCACCTGCAGGTTTTTAAAGCCTTAATGGTGAGGTGGTTATTTGGGTGGGGCAATGGCTACTGGGTCAAACATGAATACATGCTTTATGAAGAGGCTTGCCAGCCCACAGTCTACTCCACATATGTCCCATAGTTCCACCTGTAAAGGTGTCTCCTCAACCTCACTTCAGTCTTCCATCCCTAACCCCACCACTCTGGAGAAGCAAAAATATCAAGAGTGCCAATGCTGCAACCATGCAGCAGGTACACCACAGGGTTCTTTTTTGAGGTAATTAATTTTTGGAACACTGATAAAGCACCCCATTCTTCCAAATGTCCTTGACTTTGGGATCACACTTGATTTTGCCTTGGATTTTTGTTCTGCCTCTACAATGTCTGGCAAAACTGAAAAAAGAAATTTACAGACCTATATTATGACAGATGGAAACAAATTTTAAAGCAAATCATCTTATTCTATGCATTACATAATATCAGTGTTTAAAACTGCACTCAGTTGTGCCTTATGATTGCTGGGCTCACTAAGGTGGCCAAGGAATATATATTCTGGGCTTCCTGTGTATTTCAACATATGGTTATACAAGTATTGTGGACATGTTTTCCTAATAACATGCTTGTGATGACAGGAAAGATAAAAAAATAAAGGGGGTTAGGGAATCTGAAGACTGCAAGCTGGAACAATATTAAGAACCTATTTAGCAGCATGTGTTTGACTTGAGTAAAGTTATTGCTTGCAAAGATGGAAAGATAATAATAATAATAATAATAATAATAATAATAATAATAATAATAACAACAACATCAACAACAACAATAATAGTAAAAATAGTAATGTTAAAAAGGGGGAGGGGTCAGCAGACTTCTCCCTCATCACTAGACCAAGAGTAATACAAACCTTGACAGCAACACCAGCACTGTTGCCAATTCACCCTCAACACCATACCAGTGATGGCTGCTATAAGTTTTGATGACACAGGGGTCAATGTTTGTGACAGAATGCATTAACCTGATGTGCAATACATTAATAGAAAAATACACTTCATACTTATCAGAAATGAAGTACAAAATCATTAGAACATACCACCAGAAATGTTATCCTTTTGGATGGAGGGATGCACTTCATAAAAAATGCAGGTAGAATGCTGCAACAATGCCTGGTGAAATACATACATTTCTTAAAGCTACTTAATCAAGTAGTGCAATAGCAATTATCAAGTAATGAACATTCCCGCAGAAGTAGTATGTGCATATTTCACTGCAGTTCCTAAATAAATGAAGCAGTACAGTACAAAAGTACATATTCAATGTTGCCAATGCCATTCACTGCACAGATCTCAATGAACACCCATGCATGACTCGTACTGTATGGTGCCAATAAACAGAATAGATATATAAACCTCATGAGTAAACTATACTTTAAAAAATTAAATAAAAAATAAATTTAAAAAAATCTTTAAAGAGAAGTGGGATTATCTGATGTGCAGTGACAGTAATCCTTGTAACGCATAGCATAGTCTGCATGTAGCACGGTACGCATCAATTATATTTGCTTTTTTATAATGAAAGTAATACTAACCTGAATCTCATGGTTCATAGTCTGACCTCTCAACTGTACAGATTTTCACAGAATGTCCACATTTTTACTCAAATTTTTGGTCTGCTTCTCATAAAATTGTGGATTTCTAGCAAATCTTTGAGGACTGAAGTCAGAAAATAATGGCACATGTTTGAGTTTCAGACTTCATATCCTTCAGAAAATTCATGCTAATGCATAATCTGTTATTCTATCCACTTTCTAAGTTTGTAAGAGCAATATTTAAAACATGTCCTTATTTTTAGGCCTTTGTCCCCCCATTATTTGTGCCTTTGTCCAGATTTCTTGCTCTAACAGGTTGAGAGGTTTGTTCATAGTTATGGATGAAATGACAACTCTTTGCCTGCGCAACCATATACCATGCATGAGCCTACCACATGGGGTCTCTTGCTACTACTGGCAGCTGATCACTAACTCTATCTTCACTCACTGAAGGACCTATACTGAGAGCTGCATTACCATCATGGGGTAGTTTGCCACCAGACTGGTGTATGATCATGTTGTCCAGTATGCAGCACACGGTAAAACCCTGTTGCAGTAGCGGAGTCATATGGAAGGTCATGTCCAAACTCATCCAGGCAATGGGAACTAGCTTTCAGTAGGCCAAACACTTGGCAATTGTGTCTGGACAGGATGGAGTTGTACCTTTCTTCAGCAGCTCATATAGCGTGCTATATAAGTGTCCTTGACTAGGACAGGAGTAGGAAGCCTGTATCACCTGAAAAGCACAACAAAAGAAGAGAGGGAGAGACACAAGAGAAAGGTAGTTTAATATTAACCAATACATTTAGAAAGGTATAACTAATTACATGATTATTGTAAAAATTTCCATTCACCAACAAAGTGACCATGGGGCATCTTACAATGCAGGAAGAAGTGGCAAAGTGAGCCTGTGTTACAGATAGGAGAATCATGGTCACTGCCACGATGTTGGACTGACACACTGGTGATGAACTCCTATGCATCACACATTACCTAGTAGTTGATGGAATGGTTGCCTTTCCCATTTTGGTACCACTCCTTCCTCAGCCCTGATGAGGCCCTATTGGCAACATGAATACTATCTATTGTAACAAGTAACTAAGGGAAATGTACTATCTCACAGAAAGCATGCATGCATCTGGCTTAGTCCTCTGGTGACACTAGCAGATAACTATATTTATCCACACATGTCAAAAGTATGTTGAGGAGCTGCTGAAGTATCCTTAGGGCAGATGCCTGAGATATAGCCAGTGTGTCCCCAGTCTGTTTCTGAAGGATCCTCAAGGCAAGTATAGCGAAGACCGCATACACATACTTTAATATCCAAAGGTATAGGAAGGTCACTTATACCCCCAGTTCCCATCTGTGGGCCATACAAACTCAGTAAAGCCTTTACAATATATCTGCCCATTCTAA